>NC_091151.1:6594005-6669005 GCF_040958095.1 Procambarus clarkii
AGGCATAGACGACGTTGGTCTCTTTTAAAGCGTTCTGCTTTGTGTCTGGAGAGTTTCTCATGAGTAGGGCTGGCCGTTTTTCTGGTTTTATAGTAAATCGTCAGTTGTATCCTCTGATTTTTGTCTGTAGGGAAAACGTTTCTATTAACAATATCTTTCAGGACCCTTTCCTCCGTTTTATGAGCTGTGGAAAAGAAGTTCCTGTAAAATAGTCAAATAGGGGGTATAGGTGTTGTGTTAGTTGTCTCTTCAGAGGTTGTATGGCGTTTCACTTTCCTTCTTATGATGTCTTCGACGAAACCATTGGAGAAGCCGTTGTTGACTAGGTCCTGTAGGGTAAGGCAGGTCATAGTCAACAACGGCTTCTCCAATGGTTTCGTCGAAGACATAAGAAGGAAAGTGAAACGCATGCAACCTCTGAAGAGACAATTAACCACAACACCTATACCCCCTATTAGACTATTTTACAGGAACTTCTTTTCCACAGCTCATAAAACGGAGGAAAGGGTCCTGAAATATATTGTTAATAGAAACGTTATCCCTACAGACAAAAATCAGAGGATACAACTGACGATTACTATAAAACCAGAAAAACGGCCAGCCTACTCATGAGAAACTCTCCAGACACCAAGCAGAACGCTTTAAAAGAGACCAACGTCGTCTATGCCTTTAAATGCCCTCTTGGGGACTGTAAGCTCCAAAAAACCCAGTATATAGGCAAGACAACAACATCTCTTTCTAGGCGTTTAACGATGCATAAGCAACAGGGCTCCATTAAGGAACATATAATCTCTTCCCACAACCAAACCATCGCCAGAGAAATCCTAGTAAACAACACAGAAATCATCGATAGATACAGCGATAGCAGACGGCTTGACGTTTGCGAGGCACTGCACATTAAGAAGTCAACACCAGCAATCAACAGCCAATTAAAGCACAACTATATTCTACCCACCTCAAGAATACGCTCCAATATAGAAGCATCAAGAAATATGGACCAATAGGCTTTCTTCAATCACTTCCATTTCAATACCCATTGTTTCGTGTTCTGTCTTGTGTTGATGAAATTAATACCCTATTAAATACCAATTCACCCCATCCACCTCACTCAAAAGTAGATATAAACAAATCGGAGATATGTAAAGTTCTATTCAGTTTTGTATGTGTAAAGTCTTTGAAAATGTAATAAGTTTTACGAAACGCGCTCAAGTGTCGCGTCAGACTAGAAATAAAAATGAATTTTGGAGAATTGATTTTTTAATTACCTCCAACAGTGAAAAAAAAATGTACGAAAGATTGAGAAATTCGTGTTAGAATTATTAATCTTACTTTTTCGGTCATATTTAATAATATATGTCTACAGGAAAGACTGCTACCAAAATATACTAATATATATATATATATTATATATGCAATTGACGATCACAAAACACTGATCATTTTTATGCTGAAAATCCACAGAGAAATATGAAATGAGGTGAACGTTTCGGCTTGTTAAAGCCTTTGTCAACACCAGACTGACTAAGGAGAAGGGAAGGGGGAGGATATATAGGCCGACACCTGACCAACCCATCCCTAGGGAAAGAATTAACCAAAAACAGGTATAGCTTAGCTTAGAATGGTCAAAGAGGATTAAGCGATCAGAGAATAAGGATGAAAGATTAAAGAAAAGCCTCATGAACACACAATATATGAATATACAATTATAATGAGACATTGTGAGCCTCTCTATCAGAATTGTTTCTTAAACTGTTGTGCAATATTTTAACTTAAAAATGGATCAAGTTTGTACATACCAGTACTAACATTAAGAAGATTTGGACACTGACTGATTAGAGCAGACTCAATCAAATTCCGTTCCACGAAATCCCACAATTGGTAATGCTTTTTGCCCCATTCCAGTTAATATTGTGATCGCATAAACTCGTATGTAGATACAATGCATTAGACGTTTGGCCAGTTCTAATACTATAAGCATGTTTGTGACAACCGCAATTGTAAGGACTTTCCTGTTTGTCCAAGGTACACAGAATCACAATCATTGCAGGGAATCGAATACACACAACCTGCTGTGTCAGGGAGTTTTTTATTAAATTGGATTTGATCGTACTATTAGTGAACATCAAATTTATATTAAGTTTCTTAAAAATCAGAGACAATTTTTCAAGTCCACTCGCATAAGGTACCACCAATGAGTTAATCATTTTTGGTTTCGCCTTAGGGACGTGATTATAAAACGTGCGCTTGGCTTGTACAAACGAGAAATCCAAAAACCTCTTAGGATATTGTAAACTCTTCCCAATTTCATATATTTTAGCAATCTCTTCATCAAAAAACTCAGGGCTGCAAACCCTCAAAGCTCGTAGAAACATTCCTGAAAATACTGCCTGTTAACTTTACTATGATGATTCGAATAAAAATGAACATACGACCCCACGTTGGTAGGTTTTCTATACACATTAAATTTGAACTTTCTAGTGACTCTATGAATCATAATGTCCAAAAACGGAAGAGTACCATTCTCCTCAGTCTCACAAGTGAATTTTATTGAAGGTACCAAAGAATTGAGTTCATTAAGAAAAAACTATCTGGTCTTTGTTGCACGGCCATAAGCACAAAATATCATCAACATACCTAAACCAAACTACATTAGCCGGGATAATCCTGGATAAAATTTTTGTTTCAAAGAATTCCAAATACAAATTGCTTAAAACTGGGAACAGGGGATTGCCCATCGCCATACCAAATGTTTGTTTGAAAAATTTTCTATTAAAACTAAAATAATTGTCTTTTATACACAATTTAATAAGTTCCAATACTTTATTGGTCTGCAAGCTCAAATTATATTTAGGCAGTTCCTCACGTAGAAATTCTAACAGATCATCAACAGGAACTTTAGTGAATAAAGCGGTCACATCGAAACTTATAAGTTTAAAATCAAAATTTAAATTCAGTGTGGATAGCTTATTAACTAAGTCCACATTGTTTGTCAAGTGTGAGTTGGAAATAGTACCAACTATAGGGGACAAAACTTTGACTAACCACTTAGAGAGTTTATAAGCCGCCGAACCAATTGAACTAATAATCGGCCTTGCCGGATTATATGGCTTATGAGTTTTTATAAGACCATACATGTAAGGAAGAGAGGGGGATCGACTTGTTAGCCTAGATATCAACTCTTTATCGCCTTTACACACAGTTTTAAGAGTTTTGTTAAAATGTGCAATCACTTTTTCAGTAGGATCTCTGTTAACCAATAGATAAGTATCCCTGTCTTCCAAGAGTAACTCCATTTCTCGGACATAGTCATCTTTATTCATAATAACTACTGCATTTGACTTATCAGCCTTGGTAATATGTAAGGAACTATCTTTTTTTAGATTTTTGAACGCATGAACAAATCGACTTGGACAATTAGGAACAGAATTGTTCCTAATTGTTCATGTTCTGTTCCTAATTAGGAACAATTGTTCAATTAATAATTGTTCAATTAGAAATAATTGTTCAATTCTGTTCCTAATTGGGAACAGAATTTTCCTTAGTCAGTCTGGTGTTGACAAAGGCTTTAACAAGCCGAAACGTTCACCTCATTTTATATTTCTCTGTGGATTTTCCGCATATATATATATATATATATATATATATATATATATATATATATATATATATATATATATATATATATATATATATATATATTATTAAATATGACCGAAAAAGTAAGAATAATAATTCTAACACGAATTTTCTCAATCTTTCGTACATTACGCTTCACTGTTGGAGGTAAATAAAAAACCAATTCTCCAACATTCATTTTTATTTCTAGTCTAGACTAGAAATAAAAATGAATTTTGGAGAATTGATTTTTGCAGTTCTAGTCTAGACTAGAAATAAAAATGAATTTTGGAGAATTGATTTTTTATTTACCTCCAACAGTGAAGCGTAATGTACGAAAGATTGAGAAAATTCGTGTTAGAATTATTAATCTTACTTTTTCGGTCATATTTAATAATATATGTCTACAGGAAAGACTGCTACCAAAATATACTAATATATATATATATATATATATATATATATATATATGCCTAAACAAATAAACGGCACTAGGCTGCTGCTCAGTTTTCAGCCCTTAGCCTACTGCCTCCTCACTGCTTGGTTTGCCTAACTAGAATATAAAGAATTTCTTCAGCAAGAAATATTAGATTTTCTCACCTTGCATTGCATCACTCACGCCATATGTACTCATGCACTCCTGCATACATATCAAAGTGTCTTTACAATCCTCCGCTCTATGTCCTGAGGCCCACCACTAAGAACGACTGTCTTTGGTCCTCAAATATTAGGTAGGTACTCCTGCAGTTCTCCAGTATCTGCTGCTACTTGAAATCCCACTCAATGTCTGTGAAGTTCCTCTAAGCAGCTTTGTTACGGCCCTCTCGGGTCGCAACCGGGTTCTTACTCTGATGTTGTTAGAGGTAGGGTATCCGGCCCCAAGCTAGTAGTGGCTTTCAAGGGATGTGATCCGTAACGCAAGTAAATTAAAGGGGAAGGGACATAAGGCAAAACTTAATATAATATAATTAATACCATCCCCATAAATACTATATAAACGATTACACGGGGGGGAGGGGTATAAACACTAGAATGCACAACGTAGTCTTCTTCTGAAGACCCTGGACGTTCACGGTGCTCACGAAGCTAAGCTCTTGGTGCTCTTGTGGCCTTATGATGAATCCTTCGATCCTGACGAGTCTACCCTGGCCACAGGCCAGCCAAATCACAGTTCCACTGGGGGCACCGTCGTGGAGGCCATCAACCACAAGTCCAGCCGGTAGCTGGCAGGTTCCAATCAGCGACGCTGGTTAGGCCACTCCACGATCGATACTAAGGTCGCGAACCCTAGTCAGGAGCTTCGTGTGATCCCACAGACCACTCTCCTCGCCACAACACCCCAGTGATTAAGCGTCTCCACCAGTCAGTCCCGGGTACTACAATCCTTCAACTGCCTCTTCACAGGCAGGGTAACACCACAGTGTTCATCCGGGGGGGGTTGACTCACAGTTGCTTCAGCAAACACTTGGAGACCAGTCGGCTGCATTTGGGTAGACTGCTCCAATTTCCCTTACAGCAGTCCCAGGTCGACTCTGTAATCAGACACGTCATCAGTAACGATTACACACTAGGGCACGTCACTTACCGGCTCAGACCCAAACGCCCACCTATCCAATCCATAGATGGCGTTGCTGTCTGAGCGCCACCTCAGCAGAGGTCAGCAGCGGCTGTGTTATGAGCTGATTAGGACGGGGAAACTAGCCATTGTGGCTGGTATTTCCTGTCCTCACTTGATGGCGCCGTCCATTTGGAGGGGGTTTCGGGAGCTGACCCACAGATGGCGTGGTCGTCACTGCTCCGTGCTCGGACGTTGGTCTCGGGTCCGTAACAAGCTTCAATAACGACACGTGTAGATCCACTACACTCGAAGTTCTATATTAACACTGAAGCTCTGCTCCACTACTGAAGTTCACCATGTAATCTTCATCAGACACGGAGCTCCTTCACGAACTTCTCCCCCCACACAAACCTAATTCCATTACCAAACCTAATAACAATTTCCCTAGCAAAACATAATTAATATATATTTACATTAATATCGCCAATCCGACATCTCCTTACCGGTCTTTCTGAGATGGGTCCTCCCCCATTCCTAGGCGAGTTCACACCGAAATCAACCTTTGAGGCGTACCCCTGGGGCTAAGCCCAATTCACTACTTGTGGCCCAGATTGGGCCACAAGTAGTGAATTGGGCTACTTTTGAGAACCCCGCGCTCCCATATTTTTAATTTCGCTACTTGCGACTTTTTGGCTAGTTTAAAAGCAAGTTGGGCTACTTTGGGCTATTAATATTAAAAAACTCAATGATGATTATTATGCTTTAATAATATAATGTGTACAAATCACAGCCGCGTCCAACAGCCTGACTGACTAGACCACTTACCCCAGGAGGCCTGGTCCCAGACCGGCCCCCTGGAGGCATTGATACTAGGAATCTTCGAAAGAAAAAGTAACCGCAAGGCAGGTAATCAATCCTCCCCAGGGGCCATAGATTTCCCAACCTTAATTGTAATTAATACTTCATCTCAAAAGCTACACCTGGTTAAACAGATCTTCATTAAGGGGAGAAAGTTATCTAGAAATTTCCAGATTGATAAATGATTGGAAAGATCCCTTACAGTTAATATCTTTGTCAGGAAGACGATGGTTGGCAAGGAGTGGTAACGTAAAGCGGCTGTTAGATCAGTGGGATTCTTTAACCACTCATTACCAAATAGTTTTTTTTCCTCTTGTGATAAATATGTTACAAGGCAACTATTTTCAATGTACGCTGAACCCCTCCAATGGGCTATATTTCACATGTCTCAAACCAATTCTAAATGATTTTGAAAGGATGAATTTACTTTATCAAAAAGATGAAGCAGATCAGTATAGCCTTCACACTGTCTTAGAAAATTCACTCCTGGAATACTCAGAAGAATCGTGCATCCTCATCATGCAAAGCTTCATGTTAATTTGGACTACATTTCTACGTATATGCCCCTGGAGAAAGTTGACTTTGGTTACGAATTTTCAACACTTCGGGCCACTAACAGACTAAACAATTTTATAACCCAGGAAAAGTTTCAAATTATTAAAGAAAGATGCGATAATTTTTTAGTGAAAGCTTGCAAATAGCTTCTTTCTCGTATTCTTAGTAATGTTGAAACTTAAAAAAGGTGAAAAATCTGTTACCTGTCATATGCCTTAGCCACACACGGCCACCATTTTCAAAACTAACATTAGTATTAGCTGACCAATCTAAGCTTATTGAAATTGAAAGTCAGCGGCCCCTACTGTTAACCAATGACTAGTCCAACATTTGTGAGGGACAAATTCCGACATCTGAATCGGTCACTTTAGACCAAGACAATAACTGTTAAGAACGCTGCTGGCGATCCTATACTGATTGACCTCGCCCAGTTTGCCTTGAAAATATACAGCTTGCCAATCAGTAATGTCCTGGTTGAACGGGTATTTTTGAGAGTAACGTCTGTGAAAACTAAACTGAGAAATCGAATGAGACTTGAGCTTTTGACATCAATCTTGAGAATTAAAACATATCTTTAAGAATATGTAACTTGTTGCTCGTCATTTGAACCACTCATGTCAATGCTTAAATATGAGTCTGCAATATACAAGAACGAGGTTGTGGATGCAGATCAAGATCTTGATAATCTTCAACTGTAAAGACGTGGAAGGACTCCACACCCATTATGCTTCATACAGTAAATATTGGTAAGTTATCCTATTATCATATTGATTAAATATATATATGCAGAGATAATATTAACAAAACAATTAAAATCGTTTTATGTACTCTATATATCATAATATATTACTTTGAAACCCGTATTAGTCACTAAACAAAAAATTGGGCTATTCTTATTACAAATTCGCTACTTTTAGACCTTCAGCTCGCTACTTTCAGCAGTTTGGATCTGGCAACCCTGCTTGGTCGCTCACTGACCTCCGGAGAGCAAGCATGCGTCACTCTCACCTCCAACATGTCCCATCGTCTCTAATTCCTTATATATTCTTACTATCTTCATGAAATATCTAACAAATGTTCGTAAACGTCTCTTATGATCACCGGGCACACGATCGATCAATAATAGACTATCAACTAATTAAGTGCACTCCGTGCAGAAAGTGACGATCTGGCGACACTCGCCCTTGGCGCTCCATAATGGCGCTACGCTTGATCGTCCACCAAAATCCTTTTGGACTGTCTCTCGAAGCTTCCCTTCAGTCTTGTCTTGAGAGCACGATGTCGCCTGGCAGGCTTCACAGAGAAACACCTGCTTACTGTCTTCCACCCGAAGGATAACACACATTAGGGTCCACAGAGTATACGACCATCATGTTGGCTTCAGGCCGTCCCTAATATTATTCCTGATCACTGAGAAATGACTTACGACGTCCCAGGCATTTCCCTCACACTTTGTAATATGTAGCCTTCACTCATCCACTAAACTGGGAACTATATTGTTCCTTCTTCCCAGGAGGAATCCGACGTACGTCCATTCCTGACGACTGTAGCAACTCAAGTGACGCATTACGACTTCCGTCTGCGTCACGTCACGTAACAAAATGTAAACATTTTGACATTTTGACTCTCACTCACTTCTATGAGGTGCTTGTACTCTGTTGGTTTTCTTTTCGGTCCTAATTCACCGACGTTTACTCTATTCAGTTCCTTTCCCAGACTTCTAACTATAGTCAGGTGGGTAGAATAACTCTCACAAGGCACCTACCTCACTTGGGTACTTGAGGTTCATTAACAATAGTGTCCTTCCTTGGGGCCATCATTGGGTACAACTTCGATGAATTTGTTATAGAGTTGTTGTTGTACTATGCCCTGGTACAATTTCAGGTTCCAGGTTGACTATTTAAGTGCAATACCTAAGACCTTAATTGATGCCAGTAAATCGTGAATGATTTTACTGGCATCTAAAGATGATTCAGCTTCCATGGTAACCTGACCCAGTATTGGTTGTCCCAGTAGACAAATGAGTCCAGGTATTGATTGCATGTCCAGTCGTCATCTGGTCTAGGTTGTTCAGGGACGATCCCTAAGGTGGCTAGATTTTATAATTTATGTACAGAGGGATCTCCGAATTCTCTGAATCTTCAGAGACAAGTCTCTGAATTTAAGTGGTGACTCTTCTCAACCTAGTAACGCCACCACCTCTAGGTTGACATGTTGGTTGTCTAAAGATGTGGGTTGTTTCAAACTCAAAACTTAACCAGTGAGCAAATTGCCTCCCACAGACAATAACAGGTTCATTTCCTGCTTTTAGAGTGATGAATTGTCTAGTGAGAATTTATGGTAATATTCTGAACGTACAAGGAATCCAATGATGAAGAATGGTCAGACGTGATTTTGTTATCAGGCAACTTAATTCCCCTTTCTTGTAATTATTTGGCTGTTGTCCCTAGGCCATGGATCATATTGGTCGGATGGGATTTTGTCTACTACAATGGCTTGTACAGGTCGCACATAACCGCCTAAATATACTAATGGTTGGACCACTTTCAGACTTGGGGTCATGTGTTGATCAGGAACCCTGTTATATTTAGTTTTTCCTGTGCAAAAGGTTTCAATTTAAAGTTATCTGCCACTTCTTGGGTGACAAATGTTTTTTGGGACCGTTGGTCAAAAAATCCGTGGGTGTTGACCTCAGCGATACTGTTTTTTTATTGTAAGGTGAGCAGTTGGCAAAGTCACATTTTTCTTAGACTTTGTCGACACGGGTGATGGAAGCCTCTTCCTCCACCTTGGCTTTGGGGAACTTTAATTTTATGTCTCCACACAGTACTGAGTAGTGTTGCCCTTTATCGCACCTGTTGCAGGTTTGCAGTTGGGTTGTACAGGTATCGGTGTTAAACAACCTGAGGTACTTAGTGCATTTATGCAATTCCTTGAGTCGCTTTTCAAGTGTAGTACGGTTAAGATAATTAGTGCAGTGGTATATGGAATGTTCTTCATTACAGAATAAACATATAATCCAGCCTACAGCACATTTGGGAGTCACCACCTTGGGTGAAACAGTAACTGTAGACTGTAGCTAGTAGATTATGCCAATAATATACTCGCTCCAATCTCATGAGCTTAATGAGAGAGAAGAACATTTATCAGTAGCACTAATGACTAAACTCAAATCATTTCCGTAAATACAGTTAACATTCCTTCTAACCTATTGGATTAGGTTTAGATGAGGTGTAATCCAATCATATAAGCGACCAAGAAGTGTGTAATCATCAGTACAATTTCCACAGTGATTCAGTTAACTTCACTACATACACTTGGGAGTTACCACACACTTTCTACCTCAAAAATGTAGTACTCGGCATATTCAGTTCTAACCGACCCCAAGATGCTTTGGCTTTGACACAGAGTTCGATGCAGTCGGAGTTTACTGTCTGCTCTGTATCGAAGTTGAAGCGTCTTGGGTCGGTTAGAACTGAATATGTCGAGTGCTACATTCTTGAGGTAGAAAGTGTTTGGAAACTCTCAAGCGTATGAACTGAAGTTAACTGAATCACTGTGGAAATTATTCTCATGATTATTCGCTTCTCGATCGCTTATATGTTTAGACCACACCTCCCCTCATCATCCTCCAATAGGTTGGAAGGATGGAAGGAATGTTAACTGTAATTAGAGAAAAGGTTTGAGTTTAGTCATTAGTGCTACTGAGAGTTGTGCTACTTTCTCATTAGGCTAATGAGTTTGGAGCTAGTATATGAGTGACCTAATCTACTCGCTACAAGACTCTGAGGGACCACAATGCATATGTGCCCACACTGCCAAATTTCCTTTGTGGAGAGGAGTTAAATGTTTTATGTTTAGTTACAGTACTGGGTATACTCTGTGGTTTATTATTGGTGATTAACGAGGGTTTGGTTGTTGGTTTACTATCTGTATTTGCTCGCTGTCATTCTACAACAGAGCGTAAACCTTTTGTAATCTCTTGAACTGTCAGAGAATATATGCTATACAGGGAACTCAACCTATCCATAGTCTCACTGGGTTATTTGCATCATACGTTAACTTTAGTTAACCACTCAGCACTATTTATATCAACCTTATGGCTGAGTGCTTTTTGTAATGACTCAAGCTACAATCTGAAGGCTTGGAGTTAGTCAGTGGTTTCATTAGTTGGGGGCAAGTCCAAAATTTTTAAACTAAATGTGTGACAGCTCGCTCTGTGTTATCATAATTATCTTTAAGGAGCTGAACTGCAAGATCATAGCTGTCTCTATTTAGGGTTAAATTTGTTACCACCTTTTCAGTTTCACCTTTAAGTTGACTGCGTAGGTATGTGAATTTGGTGGTTTTATGAATTTTGGGTTTAGAATCCACAGCATCAACAAATTAATTCAGATGTTTTCCCAATTTTCATCCTCAGTTCCAAAGAATGTGGGTAAACTGGCAGAAGGTCGTTTAACTTCTGGTTGAGTAGTATTAGTTGCAGCTATTTTTGTGGCTTTACTCTGGACAATTAATTTGACAAAAGGCTTTAACCTGGCTTGAGTGTCATCCTCATAATTTGCCAGATCATCCATAATACCATATAATACACCAGTACTTGCATTGGTGTTGGCAAATTCAGCCAAATACTTTCTGTTTGGCGTTTGACTTGCTCATACTTGTTGCAACTTGCAAGTAGGTTTTTAGTTCAATATGTTCAACTGGAGTTTGTTGTGACAGATCATGGCATTTATTAATCTGTCTTGTTAAGTGTTACGGACCCAAGCCCAGCGTCCTAGCACGGAGCAGTGACGACAACGCCATCTGCCGGTCAGCTCCCAAAAACCCCTCCAAATGGACGATGCCATCTAGCAAGGGCGGGATATACCGGCCACAGGGGCTGGTTTCCCGTCCTAATCAGCTCGTAACATAGCCGCTGCTGACCTCTGGTGAGGTGACGCTTAGACAGCAACGCCATCTATGGTGTGGATAGGTGGGCGTTTGCGTCTAAGTCTGTAATTGAGGTGCCCTAGAGTGTAACCAGTACTGATGACATGTCTGATTACAGAGTCGACCTGGGATTGCTGTAGTGGACGTTGGATCAGTCTACCCAAGGCAGCCGTAGTATCGCCACGAGTTTGCTATAGAAGCTGTGAGTCACCCCCCGGATGAACACTGTTGTGTTAGCCTGCCTGTGAGGTGGCAGAACCAGGGATTGTCGTACCCGGGGCTGACTGGTGGAGAAGACTAGCCACTGGGGCTAGGTGATGGCTAGTTGTGGTGAGGATAGTGATCTGTGGAATCACACGAGGCTCCTGCCTAGGGCTCGCAACCCTAGTATCGGTCGTGGAGTGGCCTACGCAGCGTAGCTGATTGGAACCTGCCAGCTACAGGCTGGATTTGTGGTTGAAGGCCTCCACGACGGTGCACCCAGTGGGACTATGATTTGGCTGGCCTGTGGCCGGGGTAGACTCGTCTAGAGAATCTACGGATTCATCGTGAGGCCACAAGAAGAGGACCAAGGGCTAAGCATCGTTGAGCACCGTGGAACACTCCGCGTCTTCAGAGGAAGACCATACTGTACATTATAGTGTTTATACCCCCCGTGTGATAATTTATATATTTATTTATTGGTGATGGTAATTATATATTTAATTTAGAGAATTTGTATCCCTTCCCCTTTAATTTACTTGCGTTACGGAACACACCCCTTGAAAGCCACTACTAGCTTGGGGCCGGATACCCAAACTCTACTAACATCAGAGAAAGAACCCAGTTGCGACCCAATAGGGCCGTAACATTAAGTGACCCTTATGTCGTTTTGGGTCCTTTTCAGTTTTGTTTCTAGATCAGCTATGTTGACTGCTTGGTTGGAATTTACAGGGCTTATTATATTGTTCCTAATGTAAGTAGGGTACTTGCTTATAATCTTGAGCAATTACTAACGATAGTAGCCAAGGGTCAGTTTTATATCACCAGGCTAAAATACTACCTCCGAGGTTATTGTACATTAACCCGTAGGCTGCTCAGCCTTAGGGGTCAAGAAGCGAAAAATAAACGAATTATGTAAAAATTACTTATAAATGTTAAACAAATCTCAATCTTATTATCTTCAGTGTCGTGAAAGTTTCATTAAAATATTTTCAGAAATTTATTTTAGACGAATTTTTTAAACCGAAGAACGTTTTGTTGATAAGGGGAACAGCTCCTAATAACAGGAACTGAAGAATAATGCAGTAATAAAGAGTTACAAGCACCTGTCCGACGTACAAATAAGAAGAAAAATAGTTAGAAATTTCCATAAGGAGGATATGCAGCTGGTGCCATTATATCATTGCTACGTAATACTTAACAACACACATAGTAAGGAGTAAGTATGTTATTTTGCTATACATCATATAAATACATTGCCCAATGTTAATATCTGTTACTTGCACCAATGTCCCCAAATATTTTTTTTTAGGGGAAATTTCTTCTTTCTTTTTTTTCTCCTTTGTTTATTATCAAATTTTGGTGTAACCTCTACATCCTGGAGAGTATATAACCGTCCTACCTATGTGAAGATAAAATTAAATTGGTCAACAAATAAATCAATTACAACTTGCAGAACTTTGATTTTTTTTTTGGCTTACTTTTTCACAGATTTCAAGCTCAGTTTTCTTTGCCTCTTTTGGTGGTTTCGATGATTAGGGACAAGATCAGGACTTTTCACTTACATAAAGTAGACCCCTAAATATATCCCCTATATAATTTTAATTATTATAATTACCTTTATATTTGTTTTTTTGGGTTATTTTTTCTTGACATTATTTCAACACATATTTACTGACAACTTTCACATATTTGAGTATGAATATTAAACAATGCTTATTAAAACATACTAGAAAATTAATGAATACTACATTATTCATTGTCGATAACTTCAACTTCAATTATGACTATAACTAGAGTTTCAACTGTAGTAAGCATAAAAATATTGAGTTTCTGATCTATTCGAACCATATTTACATATAAAGTGCACAGTTGTCTGTTCAACAATCTCATTACAATTGATTTTTCATAAACCTAAACTTCATCTAAACACATATTGACCTATAACTTTCACACACTCGAGTACAAATCCCAAGAAATGTTTACTAAAACATACAAGAAAATTCTTTAATTAGAACTACCATATTAATTTTCAATAACTTCAACTTCAATTATCTCTAAAACTGGGATTTCAAATATGAGACCTGGTAAAAAATTAAGCATCTGTCCGATTCCCACCATATTTACACACTATGTGCAAAGTTCTTAATTCTAAGGCATCCATATACCTTAGCATTATTCGAATTATTCATTTTCAATAACTTCAACTTCAATTATCTCTAAAACAGGAATATTAAATTTGAGACCTGATAAAAAATTCAGTTTCTGACCGATTCTCACCATATTTACATTACTTCCCCCCCCCCAAAAAAAAAATATAGGTATGCGTTAGGAATAACTGTATAACAGACACTGTGCTCCTTAACTGTCTAATAGTAGGTTCGACATATATATGAATGAGACTGGGTGGACATAAATAGGAGCTGCCTCATATGGGCCAACAGACCTTCTGTAATTACCTTCATTCTTATGTTCTTCTAACAAACATATATATTGTGGAAACTATTGCCCATATAAAAGTAATAAGACCCTAATATGGTCCTCATTCAACAATACAACCTAAAGAGACAAAGATAATAGAATTTGAAATCTGTAAATATATCTACCCTCAAAAAATTAGTCACAAATTCTGCCACCTGTTATTTTGTTATATATGTTATATAACATTATTAATATTACACTTTCGCCTGGGTATGACGCAGCATTGCGTCATCCATTTCCTGTCGGTAATGCCGGGGATGACGCAGCTTTGCGTCATCCACTTTAAATATTCGCCAAAAATCAGGGTTTTATCCGATTTTTTGTGACTGGGTTTAAAATGCGCGCCGATGTCTTCCCATTTTCTTTGTTGCGCCTAGTGGCCCGCAGGCGGCGCGGCACACGCCGTCGGCCCATTGTTTTCGCTCCACTGTTGTGACCGGTGTCATCTCCCCTCGCGTCTCAAACGTGTGTACATTTCGGCTATTTTCCGTGGCTATATTTCTTACTGCGGCTTTAGAAACTATCTACGCTTACTCCATGATGGATAGTGATCATGAACAAGGCCCTTCCAGGAAGAAAATTGCGAAAGAAAGGCGTGAAAAGCAGAAGCTGATTAGTGTACAGAAGAAGCACAAGCATGTGAGACTAACTCCCTCTAAGTTTCAGGCTGTATTTGACGATTGGTCTGGGTCATCTAGTGATGAAACTGATGTCGGTATTGATACTGATGCAAGTAGTGAACATTTAGAAACAGAGACGACCGATGAGGATTTTGATAGTGATGAAAGTGAGGAATCTGAGGTCGAGACTGCCACTCGTGCACGGCGCGGTACTGGAGCTCGTGGCAGAGCCAAACGTACCACACGTACCCCAGCACCAACAGATTTTGATGATAGATGGTGTAGTGACAATACTGCACCCTTTTTGGACAATTTTACAGGTACACCAGGCTTGACTGTTCCTGTACCTTCCACTGTTCTTGGTTTCATTCAACTCTTTCTGACTCAAAAATTGCTGAAATATATTGCCTATGAAACAAATTTATATGCTTCCCAAAGTAAGGCAGGTACTGGGCAAAGGACAAAGCACAGATGGCAACCAGTGACAGTGAAAGAAATTGCTAAATATTTGGGACTGACGATCTTGATGGGTATTTGCCCTTTGCCAAGACTTAGAATGTATTGGCAAACAGGCAGATTCTGGCACATACCTTGTTTCAACACACCTTCATCACTGGTAAGCGATTTGAAATGATTGCTAAATATTTCCATGTTTATAACAATAAGTCCATACCACCAGGCCAAGGAGTTGACAAACTTATCAAAGTTCGCTCACTCATGCAATATCTCCTGAATAGATTCAAGAGAATATACATCCCCAATAAAAAATTGAGTTTGGATGAAGGGACAATGCCATGGCGTGGCCGTCTATCTTTCAAGACCTATAATCCCAATAAACCAGATAAATACGGAATAAAGCTCTACATGCTAGCTGAAGCCACCAGTGGCTACATTTATGATTTTGAAATCTATTTAGGAGTTCGGAAAACGACGATTGACACAGTTATGGCCTTGATTGAACCACTGAAGGATAAAGGTTACCATTTATATATGGACAACTATTACAATTCGGTCAGATTGAGTGAGGCACTGCTTCAAGTAGGGTTATACACCTGTGGTACCCTCAGACTACAGCGTGGTGCACCTAAATCCCTTCAGATGCAAGCAAAGGGTAAAGTGCCAGTAGATAAAACTTTATTCAAACGCAAGGACAATACTTTCATAATTTTGTGGAAAGATAAACGAATTTTTTCACTCATAACAAATTGCCACAATGCAGAATCACAACAGGTTCAACGCAGAAAACGAGTACGGAATCGTGATGGAACAACCTCAGTGCAGCAGGTAACTGTCAACAAGCCGAATGCAATCTGTGACTACAATACAAACATGAAAGGTGTTGATCACTTTGACCAAATGATCAAATATTATCACTTCACAAGGAAAACACACAAATGGACGAAGAAAATTACCTTTTATTTTGTGCAAATGGCTATCTACAATGCTTTTGTGATGTATAACTACTACACAACAGATAGAAGGAAACTGACATTACTCCATTTCCACGAACAAGTCATTGCTGCACTATTGTTCTATAAGTCTAGTAACTGGTCTGAGGAAGACGATGACATCCCACATGCTGCTGATGTCAATGCCACTGGAGCCAATGTTGCAACACCAGGACCATCAACACCCAGACCTCCAACAGCAGGACCTTCAGGTGTGAGGCGCCCAGTATTCACTTCACCTGTACCTGCAGACTTACCTTCATCTTCTGAGTCAGAAGACGAGGCTGTGATTATCACTAGTGGTGCTTCTGCTGCAACATCCATCTAAAGAATTCTATTAGGAACATTTTCATACCTAAATGAGCGCTGTAACACGAAAATTGAGATTATCACCAGGAAATAATACTAAACATTTGTGGGCGGGAATTGGGAGTGTAGCTGGAAGGCATCTGAGAGCTCACTCCTGGCTAACACATGGCTCATCTTCAACTCGTCGGCGGTTGGAGCGTGACCAGATTTTTTATTTTATATGCTAATGTTACTCTAGAGAATTCTATTGCGAACCCATTGAGACCAAAATGAAAGACCTAGAACAAAAATTGAGGTGACTAGAGTGAAAATAGCGAAAACATTTTATCGCGTTTGCGAGCTCCTGGGTAACTCGTTCGCACTCTCTCTGCTTGCTGCGGGTAATTAGCCGGGATTTTGGAGTTTATATGCATTTAGTACTGTAGAGAATTCTATTTCGAACACAATGATACCAAATTTAATCTCGTAGAACGAGAATTGAGGTGACAAAGTTGAAGAGAGTATACACTTTTCGGAATTAACGCGCGCTCCCGTGAAACGCTGGGACCCAAATCGTATAGTAGAGGGGGTGGCGCGCGGGGTGCGCGATTTAACACGTTGACCAATTTCGTTACAACTTGCGTTCTCCAAGATGTAGAAGTCACAACAAAATCCGAATAGAAACAAAGGAGAGAGAAAAAAATGTGGTTGTCAGTTTTTTGTACAAAGGGACATAAGAATATTGCCATTGGGCAATGTATTTAAATGATATATAATAAACTACGGCATAATAACATACTAACTCATTAGTATGTGTAAAATCTGGCCCTTCATGTGGCACCAGCTGCATATCTACTTTGTATACCCTCCTTACTACTACTTGTCTTCTTTGTGTGTCGAACAGGTGATTGCATCTCTTTATCCCTGATTGCCAGTAAATAGGTGTGTCCCTGTAGGAGTACTGCAAGTTAGCCTTTCTTTATCATGCTTGGTTGGTACAGAGACATTCATTAACACTAAACGGTGAAATGATTATAGGTAAATATATAAAATATGAAAATAATTATTGATACACAACACAACTTATGCTGGTATTGATCCCACCAGATATAAGGGCCTGCATAATTAATTAATGGTGTTAGGTTGTTCAATATTTAGTACAACACTAGGCTATGGTAATATAAATGGGACTAGGTTGATCAGTATTTAGTTCAACACTTGTGGGATATCTGGGGCTTGACTCATATATTCAATTATTTACTTATTGGATTTAATAAATCGAAGGACCACCCACTTTTGAGAAAAGAGGGAAAACTAATAGAAGTGATCATTAAAATAACACTAGAGAACCAGTGTTTATGGATAATCATTAAGAGAATAATCACTTGAAATAATGAATGGAATGTATTATTAATAAATTAAAGTCAGAGCCTCAAAGACCTACATTGGGGGGAATTTCTAGAAATTCATATATATCTAGGAACCAGTGTGGTTCGCCACCAGTTCATTGTTGAGTAAAGGATATAATAAATCTAAACTACTATAGATTCAAAATATGAGAACTCAAATTGTGAATATTAAAGATCATGAATTACTGAGCAACAGTCAGAGCAAAACACATTAATTACCAATCATCATTTCTGGTAATAATCTATTCACTGTAAAGATTCTACAGGAATTATATAAGAATCAATAATCATATTAAATAAATTTGTACGAAAAAATGTCTTGGCTTTAAGATGATTTCTGTAACATCATTTCGACATTCGTCCTCGTGGTCACAGGATCTCTACAAAGAAAGAACCCGAGGTGAATATCACGAATGATGAGAAACAACTTGATGACTCCTCGTATACATGCTGAAATTAGAGAAATTTAAATAGCATTTGAATAGGCTACGTTTTATTTTCAATATTCATGAAAACGGAGGAAATTGTCGAAATTTTACTAACGTTGTATATTGGGTATCATCGCTATATGACGACAGACTACTCACAAATATATAATCTAGGATGATGCATCAAACGAGAAACATATACTTAACATGAGCGTATTAAATACTGAGGTCTGCCGGAACCGCGTCAGCCAGTCCCTGACGTCCACTGCCGTGTACATGTAATTACGGGTCTTGGCTTCAATTGTTGACGCGTTATTAACTGGCTGGGCACTATAGAACACGTTAATAAGTAATTATTAACTATTGACCGAGTATCAACGTAATTCTTGCCGATAAATTCCCCAGTCACTACCACGTGTCTCGCCACTCTTCACGCCAGAGATGCCTTCTCTCACACAATGGCGTCGCCGCCTCCCTCAACCCGTCTCTCGCATTCACCACAGAAATTATTAATCACGAATAATTCTTTTCCGGGCAATTATGGATTTAATACGTTAACGAGAACTGAGTTGCAATTATAGGGATTTAAATATTGTCATATTCTCGTTTTATGGTGTTAAACGAGAAATGGAGAAGAATTTATTTTCTCCATGGCATTCGCACGTAACAGAGAAAACTGCTACCACATAACTATTTCAGTGAATAACTCTCGGTTTTAGATTATTGGGAGTTATATTATCCGTAGGTAATTATTACACGGAATACTGATAATTTTAGATAACCACATTCAATTCTCTAATCCACTGGTAATAAATGTGTCTAACTGGACATTATCTGACGCAATGTTGCTACTCGATTTCATGGGAATTCTAGCATTAATACGCAGATGCAATGGTTAATTTATGTTGACACTACCGTTAGTGAAATTAGTAACTACTGTAGTTAGTATATAATGATAATGATTTATTATAATACAATAGTAGTTTATTAGTGTTGGAAATTTCCAACATCACTAGTCAATGGTAAAATCCTTCCCTAAAAAGGGGTTGGGATCTAGCTGCTAAAATATTGTGTAATAGACACAAAGTGCTATATATTTTAATTGGAGTTTTAGTTTATATTTTAAATACTTTTCTTCTTAGATAAATTAAATACACAATTGTTGTTGGTAGCCTCTCATTAACCACCGGTGTTATTTTGGTAGTAATAATTATTTTATTAGTGACCTTTCGAGAAATTAAACACCACAATCTAGTAGATAAACTCTGTAAAAATAAAGCCACAATTTGGTTTTATTTAATTTATGTGATAAAACTCCATGGATATCACACTCCACGAATTTGGTGGATAAGCTCCACGAAACGGCTGTGAGTCTAGGCTACTGACCAGTCTATGACTGGCGATATGTGTTTAATATATTATTGATTCATTGGACTGGTTTATTTAATTTGATGGACCAGTGTGATGTAGGATCATTAAGTACCCATCTAGGTTCAAAGGCTTGTAAATTATATTTGTTGCTCAAGATCCAATAATTTCTGTATTTGATGAACCAGTGTAGCATTTCTGGTTCATCCAGTTCGAAGGTCCATAAATTATTTGGGGGAAATCTACCTTTAATTGATTTGATTAATAATTATAAAATTAAATAATTGTATATATCACATTTCAGCAGAATGCATTTTATAACTTTTTTCACCAGTAAACTTCCCTTCACACATTTTGAGGGATTTTATATTTAAATCTTACCATAATTAAACGGTAGACTTAATCAATAACCCCTGGGAGGCGCTTGCCTTAATAGCCTTCAACACCACCAGGCGCAAGAAATTATATTATTAAAAATTTGTGTTTCATCATATAAAAATGCTGATTTGTGTTCCCTGATCATGGGAAAATCAAAATCAAATCGTAGGTGACATATTTTGGCTGCAATAAAGCGGGAAAGTCTGGCAAAATTAAAGCGTTGACAGAGTAAGCGTCCTCTGACAGTCTTTTCTACCTCGCGGCAGGCAACAGTTGACACAACGACATTATTACCTAATTATTTCAATGTCTCTGATTTTTTCTCACTTTTTTTGCAGTAATATAATTCAATAGTGTGTAATGTGTTATATTTATATAATAAAAATGTGTAAACCAAATGTACTACTAATCTTGTATGGTGTCCAAACAATATAGTGGCCGCCAATACCACAGCCAGCAGACCATGCTACCTCACTCACCAAAAATCCTCCTCCCACTATACTGTTTATGCTGTTAATACGCTATATACACACACACACGTTATATATACGTATCTACATGTTTTATTCAACATAATTGCACAACAAAGCTGGTATGATGTCCAATCAACATAGTGGCCACAAGAATCTGCATGACAAGTGACACAGCAGACGACAGCCTCACTCCCTCCTACACTAACACCTCCCTCACCAAAATGTCTCCTCCCAGCATATCCTTTTACTGTTATAACACTATATATACACAGGGTATATATAGGTATATACATTTGTGTTCACCATAGCGAACCACAAAACTGGAATGGTGAGTCCAAACAACAAGAGTGAACTGCCACTCCCAGCCAGCAGACGCCATCTCCCTCACTCCTTCAACACCTTATTCGCCAGCATTCCTCCTCCCACAATACTGTTTGTGCATTAATTAAACTATATCCACACGTTTTATATAAGTATCTTAATCTTTTATACACCATAATTGTACAATTAGGCTGGTATGGTGTCCAAACAGCATAGTGGCCACAATACATGACATGACATGTCACACACCAGCCAGCAGACGACAGCCTCACTCCCTTCCTCACCAAAATGGCTCCTCCCAACATACTCCTTTTGCTCTTATTACACTATATATACACGTTATATATAAATATCTACTTTTGTGTTCACCATAGCGAACCACTAAGCTTGTATGGAGAGTCCAGACATCAACAGGTCACCACACAGGGCCACGAGGCCGATGTTTACATATTTGTATCAAGGTATAATTGAGCTATAGAGAACAGTGATACAGTAAATTAGTGAACGGTAACACAACAGGCGAAAGGATACAGCATACTGAAACAACCAGCAGCACCGATCCACTGACAGTGGAAGAGTGGGACTCAACACCACGTGGAGAGACGACGAATCCACCGAGGCCCAGGACATAAGGACATCATTATAAACTCACATGGTTGTGTGAGCGGGACGGTTTTGGCCGGTGAGTACTGCCTGCTCCTGTCAGTTAACTGATGTACAGTAAGGTTAATTATAAGAGAAATCTTGTTCAGTTTATCATATATATTTAGACTCACAAAGTGGCTCATTCTGGGTAGAAGTGTGACACATAGGAGACCCTCGTGACCCTCACACTCACAAGCAAACACACACACACAAGCAAACACACACACACACACACACACACACACACACACACACACACACACACATACACATACTCGAGAAGGGATACCGAAACCAAAAGGTTAGCATACCGAAAGGGAAACTATGAGGAGATAAGAAAATGCCTAGCAGATATAGCATGGGAAACAGAGCTCAGGGAAAAGACGGCCCAAGATATGATGGAATACATCACGCAAAAATGCAAGGATGCAGCAAACAAGTTTGTCCCAGTCCAAAAGGAAAACAGTGAAATGAAGATGAGAAACCCATGGTTTAATCAGAGATGTAGGCTAGCTAAGCAGCAAAGTAAAAGGGCATGGAGAAACTATAGGAATAACAGGACACTGGAGAGCAGAGAAAGATACCAGAATGCCAGAAATGAATATGTTAGGATGAGAAGAGAGGCAGAAAGACAATACGAAAATGACATCGCAAGCAAGGCAAAGACTCAGCCTAAATTGCTGCATAGCCACATCAGGAGAAAAACAACAGTAAAGGAACAGGTTATGAAATTAAGGTTAGGGAAAGAAGGATTCACTACAAACGACAAGGAAGTGTGTGAGGAACTGAATAAGAAATTCCAAGAGGTCTTCACCTTAGAGCAAGGAGAAATCCCAGAGATAAGAGAGGGAATAGCTAACCAGGAACCACTGGAAGAGTTTGAGATTACCAGCGGGGAAGTAAGGAAGTGTTTACTAGAATTGGATGTGACAAAGGCTATAGGTCCTGATGGAATCTTCCCTTGGATAGTAAAGGAAGGAGCAGAAGAACTGTGCCTCCCGCTCTCCATGGTGTATAACAAATCACTGGCAACAGGGGAACTGCCAGAAATTTGGAAAGCAGCTAACGTAGTCCCGATATACAAGAAAGGGGATAGACAGGAGGCACTGACTTACAGACCAGTGTCCCTAACCTGCATACCATGCAAGTTGATGGAGAAGATTGTGCGTAGAAAGCTAGTGGAACATCTGGAGCGAAAGAACTTTGTAACACAGCATCAACATGGATTCAGGGATGGCAGGTCGTGCCTCACAGGGTTACTTGAATTCTACGTCCAGGCAACAAAAAAAAGGCAAGAAAGAGAAGGGTGGGCAAACTGCATATTTTTGGATTGTCAGAAAGCCTTTGACACAGTGCCACACAAGAGGCTAGTGAAAAAACTGGAGATGCAGGCTGGAGTGAAAGGAAAGGTACTCCGTTGGATACAGGAGTACCTAAGTAACAGGAGACAACGAGTCAGTGTGAGGGGTGAGGTCTCAGATTGGCGAGACGTTACGAGTGGAGTACCGCAGGGGTCAGTCCTTGGACCTATACTGTTTCTGATATATGTAAATGATCTTCCAGAGGGTATAGAATCGTTTCTCTCAATGTTTGCCGATGATGCAAAAATTATGAGGAGGATTGAAACTGAGGACGATAGTAGGAGGCTACAAGATGACCTAGACAGACTGAGTGAATGGTCCAACAAATGGCTGTTGAAGTTCAACCCGAGTAAATGCAAAGTAATGAAACTAGGTGGTGGAAATAGGAGGCCAAACACAGGATACAGAATAGGAGATGAAGTACTTAATGAAACGAACAGAGAGAAAGATCTAGGAGTTGATATCACACCAAACCTGTCTCCTGAAGCCCACATAAAAAGAATAACGTCTGCGGCATATGCGAGGCTGGCTAACATCAGAACAGCGTTCAGGAACCTGTGTAAGGAATCATTCAGAATCTTGTACACCACATATGTAAGACCAATCCTGGAGTATGCGGCCCCAGCATGGAGCCCGTACCTAGTCAAGCACAAGACGAAGCTGGAAAAAGTCCAAAGGTATGCCACTAGACTAGTCCCAGAACTAAGAGGCATGAGTTACGAGGAAAGGCTGCGGGAAATGCACCTTACGACACTGGAAGACAGAAGAGTAAGGGGAGACATGATCACAACCTACAAAATCCTCAGAGGAATCGACCGGGTAAACAAGGATAAACTATTCAACACTGGTGGGACGCGAACAAGGGGACACAGGTGGAAACTGAGTACTCACATGAGCCACAGAGACGTTAGAAGGAACTTTTTCAGTGTCAGAGTAGTTAACGGATGGAATGCCTTAGGCAGTGATGTGGTGGAGGCTGACTCCATACACAGTTTTAAATGTAGATATGATAGAGCCCAGTAGGCTCAGGAATCTGTACACCAGTTGATTGACAGTTGAGAGGCGGGACCAAAGAGCCAAAGCTCAACCCCCGCAAGCACAAATGGGTGAGTACAAATAGGTGAGTACACACACACACACACACACACACACACACACACACAAAGTTGAGAGGCGGAACCAAAGAGCCAGAGCTCAACCCCCGCAAACACAACTAGGTGAGTACACACACACACACACACACAAAGTTGAGAGGCGGGACCAAAGAGCCAGAGCTCAACCCCCGCAAATACATCTAGGTGAGTACACACACACACACACACACAAAGTTGAGAGGCGGGACCAAAGAGCCAGAGCTCAACCCCCGCAAACACAACTAGGTGAGTACACACACACACACACACACACACACACACACACACACACACACACACACACACACACACATGTGTGTGTGTGTGTGTTGATTGAGTTGATAAAGACAGGCTATTTAACACAAGGGACACATGCACTAGGGGACACAGGTGGAAACGGAGTGCCCAAATGAGCCACAGAGATATCAGAAAGAACCTTTTTAGTGTCAGAGTGGCTGACAAATGGAATGCATTAGGAAGTGATGTGGTGGAGGCTGACTCCATACACAATTTCAAGTGTAGATATGATAGAGCCCAATAGGCTCAGGAACCTGTACGCCTGTTGATTGTCAAACATTCGCACAAACAGTTGCACGCACGCACGCACGCACACACACACACACACACACACACACACACACACACACACCCACACACAAACACACACACACACACACACACACACACACACATTGGATTGGAGAACTGAATTTGTAAACAAACATGGCACAGAGCAGACGTAACACAGAGGGAGGAGGAGGACAAGATGACTCGCTTGAGGAGGCACTCGTTCAAATGTGGAGTGAAATCAAGATGGAACTACAGGTAATGAAGGAGAAGGTAGCTAACCTGCTGGATGAACTGATTGTGGCAAGGTAGGAGATTAAAAGCCTGAAAGAGAATCCCCAATATCCGCCACGAACCAGCCCTCAGGAAGATGGTAATGTATCTATAGAAGGGACTTCTGGTCAACAAGGGACTTCTACATTACTACCCTCATTTGCATATATACTTAGTAGGACCCCGGAAGTGGTCTCTGCAGTACAGTAAATTGCCATGAAAGTTGCTACTTCTCAGGAAGCAGCAAGATGCACTAGGTGACTGATAGGGAGGAAAAGAGCACTAGTCGTTGTAGGTATTAAGGTGCAAATAGAGGCCACTCCAAGGGTGAGGAGAGATATGGACAAAGCCACAGTCAAAGAGATCCTTGAAGGATTACAGATGGAGGGGGAAGAATTGAATATAGAAAAGGTTTTCAGGCTTGGCCAGTACAACACGGACAAAGATCAATTGATAAAAGTGGTTTTCAAAAGCGAGAACACAAAAGAGAAAATTTTAGCAAAGAAGAGCAGCCTACTCAATGTGCAAAAGTTTAAAAAGGTATTCCTGCAGAGGGATATGATCAGGGAGGAGAGACAGTGGGCAGCAGCAGCAAGGAAGGGGCGCAAGGAGAGGGAAAGGAATCAGGGAACCACATCCCAGAACCCTATGATCCCAGAAGGGAGTGGGGAACCCTCTACCGGAAATTCAACAGCCCCAGTGGGATGAAGATCACACCCTTCTCCCAACTAATAGAAGCCCTACCTGCCCCAGTCCCTATACTCATCCCCCACCCTAAGCCCTCCCTTCTGCCCCAACCCCCATATCCCCTCCCTCCTCTCCCACCCCCTAAGCTCTCCCATCTCCCCTCCAAGCCCTCCTTCCTCCTTCTCTTCCCCAAGCCCTTCTCCCCCCCCAAGCCCTCCTTTCTCCCCTACCCCCCAAGTCCTCCCTCCCCCCTTCCCCCGACAACCCCCTCCCCTTTCTCCCTATCCCCCCAAACCCTTCCTTCTCCTCCACCCCTCCAAGCCCTCACTTCGCCCCTACCCTATCCAAACCAGATCCTCCCAGCCCCCCCACAATCCAGGTCCCTCTCACTCTCAGCCCCCCTCACAACCTAAGGCGCCCCCCCTTTCCCCCCTCCCCATCCCCCTCCATGTTTACCTTCTCCAGTAGAAGCAACAGAAACTGGGGATGGACAAAAAAGAGTCAGTTTCAAGGTGATGTACACGAACATAGATGGGATTACAAGCAAGGTGAGCGATTTAGGGAAAGAGCACAAGACGTAAACCCAGATGTAACTGGAATCATGGAAATAAAACTCTCAGGAATCATAACAAATGTGGTGTTCCCCCAGGATTACACTGTAATAAGGAAAGAGAGGGAGGGAAGGGGAGGAGGCGGAGTGGCCTTACTCATGAGAAAGGAATGGAGTTTCAAGGAGATGGTTATCCCAGGCTGTGAAGGGTTTAGAGACTACATAGCAGGCACCATGACGATGGGGGACCCAGAGTAGTAGTAGCGGTGATATATAACCGACCACCAAATGACAGAAGACCCAGGCAAGAGTATGACAGAGACAACATGGCAGTTAATAATATAATTGAGAGGGCAGCCTCTGCTGCCTAAAGAAATCGATCCCATCTGCTCATCATGGATGACTTCAATCATGCAAGGATAGACTGGGAGAACAAGGAACTACACGGCGGAGAGGATACATGGAGAGCCAAACTAGTGTATGTGGCGACAAGACACTTTCTAAGCCAACATGTTAGGGAACCCAATAGGATGAGGGGAAACGATGAAAAAGCGACACTCTACTTAGTCTTCACTCTGAATGACTCCGACATAAGGGAAATTGACTTCGAAACCCAAGTAGGAATGAGCGATCACAGTGTACTGACGTTTGAGTATCTGGTCGAAGAAGGGCTAAAGTACTCGAGAAAGGGAACTGAAAACAAAAGACTGGCATTCCGTAAGGAAAATTACGAGGATATAAGAAAATTCCTACGGATGTAACATGGGAAGCAGAGCTAAGGGAAAAGACGGCCCAAGACATGATGGAATACATCACACAGAAGTGCAAGGAGGCAGCAGAAAAGTTTATCCCGGCCCAAAAGGTAAAAACTGAAATGCAGATTAGAAACCCATGGTTTAATCAGAGATGTAAGCTAGCTAAGCAACAAAGTAAAAGAGCATGGAGAAGCTTAAAATAACAGAACACTTGAGAGCAGAGAAGGTTCAGAGAGCCGGGAATGAATACATCAGACACTTTCTAAGCCAGCACAGCAAGGAACCAACGGTTGAGAGGCGGGACCAAAGAGCCAGAGCTCAACCCCCGCAAGCACAACTAGGTGAGTACAAGAATAAGAGAAGACGAACCAGCCATGCTCGATCTGATATTTACCCTAAATGAGTGGGATATAAGGGAAGTAAAGAAGGAAGCACCCTTGGGAATGAGTGACCAGAGTGTATTAAACTTTGAGTACCTGGTAGAGCTAGGAATTATCTCCCCCCAAAAAAAGAACTAGGAAACAAAAGGCTGGCATACCGAAAGGGGAACTATGAGGAGATGAGACGTTTCCTGAGGGATATACCTTGGGACACAGACCTCAGAGATAAGTCTGTACAAGATATGATGGACTATGTCACCCAAAAGTGTTAGGAGGCAGTAAACAGGTTCATCCCGTCCCAAAGGGAAAAATCCGAGAAGCAACAGAAGAATCCATGGTATAATAGGGCATGTATGGAAGCAAAGGAACTGAACAAAAGGCCGTGGAGGAACTTCCGGAAAAACAGAACACCAGAAAGCAGAGAGAGATACCAGAGAACCAGGAATGAGTATGTCAGGGTGAGAAGAGAAGCAGAGAAAATTTATGAAAATGATATAGCAAACAAAGCCAAGACCGAACCAAAGCTGCTCCATAGTCACATCAGGAAGAAAACAAACAGTGAAAGAAGAGGTTATGAAACTTAAAACATGCGAGGACAGGTATACAAAGAATGACAAAGAGGTGTGTGAAGAACTTAACAAGAAGTTCCTGGAGGTCTTCACAATAGAACAAGGTGAGGTCACTGTGCTAGGAGAAAGGGAAGTAAACCAGGCGGCCTTGGAAGGGTTCGAAATTACGAGTGAGGAGGTCAAGAGACACCTGCTGGATCTGAACGTTAGAAAGGCTGTTGGTCCAGACGGGATCTCACCATGGGTACTGAAAGAGTCTGCAGAGGCACTTTGCTTGCCACTCTCCATAGTGTATAGTAGGTCACTTGAGACGGGAGACCTACCAGAAATATGGAAGACGGCAAATGTGGTCCCAATATACAAAAAGGGCGACAGGCAAGAGACACTGAACTACAGGCCAATGTCCTTGACTTGTATGCTATGCAAGGTGAAGGAGAAGATCGTGAGAAAAAAAGAGGAGGGTAGTGTTGTGGAGGAAGAGTAGGGTAGTGTTGTGGAGGAGGAAGAGGACGGTAGTGTTGTGGAGAAGGAAGAGGAGGTTAGTTTTGTGGAGGAGGAAGAGGAGGGTAGTGCTGTTGAGGAAGAGGAGGGTAGTGTTGTGGAGGAGGAAGAGGAGGGTAGGGTTGTAAAGGAAGAAGAGGAGGGTAGTTTTGTGGAGGAGGAAGAGGAGGGTAGAGTTGTGGAGGAGGAAGAAGAGGGTAGTGCTGTGGAGGAGGAAGAGGAGGGTAGTGTTGTGGAGGAAGACGAGGAGGGTAGTGCTGTGGAGGAGGAAGAGGAGGGTAGTGTTGTGGAGGAGGACGAGGAGGGTAGTGCTGTGGAGGAGAAAGAGGAGGGTAGTGTTGAGGAGGAGGAAGAGGAGGGTAGTGTTGTGGAGGAGGAAGAGGAGGGTAGTGTAGTGGAGGAGGAAGAGGAGGGTAGTGTTGTGGAGGAGGAGGAGGAGGGTAGTGTTGTGGAGGAGGAGGAGGAGGGTAGTGTTGTAGAGGAGGAAGAGGAGAGTAGTGTTGTAAAGGAGGAAGCGGAGGGTAGTGTTGTGGAGGAGGAAGAGTTGGGTAGTGTAGTGGAGGAAAAGGAGGAGGGTAGTGTTGTGGAGGAAGAGGAGGAGGGCTAGTGTTGTGGAGGAGGAAGAGGAGGGTAGTATTGGCGAGGAGGAGGAGGAGGGTACCGCTGTGGAGGAGGAAGAGGAGGGTAGTGTTGTGGAGGAGGAAGAGGTGGGTTGTTTTGTGGAGGAGGAAGAGGAGGGTAGTGTTGTGCAGGAGGAAGAGGAGGGTAGTTTTGTGGAGGAGGAAGAGGAGGGTAGTGCTGTGGAGGAGGAAGAGGAGGGAAGTGTTGTGGAGGAATAAGAGGTGGGTAGTGTTGTGGAGGATGAAGAGGAGGGGTAGTGTTGTGGAGGAGGAAGAGGAGGGTAGTGTTGTGGAGGAGGAGGAGAAGGGTAGTGCTGTGGAGGAGGAAGAGGAGGGTAGTGTTGTGGAGGAGGAAGAGGTGGGTAGTTTTGTGGAGAAGGAAGAGGAGGGGTAGTGTTGTGGAGGAGGAAGATTAGGGTAGTGTTGTGGAGGAGGAAGAGGAGGGTAGTGTTGTGGAGGAGGAAGAGGAGGGTAGTGTTGTGGAGGAGGAAGAGGAGAGTAGTGCTGTGGAGGAGGAAGAGTAGGGTAGTGTTGTGGAGAAGGAAGAGTAGGGTAGTGTTGTGGAGGAGGAAAAGGTGGGTAGTGTTGTGGAGGAAGAGGAACAGGGAAGTGTTGTGGAGGAAGAGGAACAGGGAAGTGTTGTGGAGGAGGAAGAGGAAGGTCGTGTTGTGGAGGAGGAGGAAAAGGGTAGTGTTGTGGAGGAGGAGGAGGAGGAGGAGGGTAGTGTTGTGGAGGAGGAGGAAGAGGAGGAGGGTAGTGTTGTGGAGGAGAAGGAGGAGGGTAGTATTGTGGAGGAGGAAGAGGAGGGTTGTGTTGAAGAGGAGAAAGAGGAGGGTAGTGTTTTGGAGGAGGAGGGTAGTGTCGTGGAGGAGGAGGAGGAGGAGGAGGAGGGAAGTGTTGTGGAGGAGGAAGAGGTAGGTACTGTTGTGAAGGAGGAAGAGGAGGGTTGTGTTGTGGGGGAGGAAGAGGAGGGAAGTGTTTTGGAGGAGGAGGAGAAAGAGGGTAGTGTACTGGTGGTGGAAGAGGAGGGTAGTGTTGTGGAGGAGTAGGAGGAGGGTTGTGTTGAGGAGGACGAAGAGGAGGGTAGTGTTGTAGAGGAGGAAGAGTAGGGTAGTGTTGTGGAGGAGGAAGAGTAGGGTAGCGTTGTAGAGGAGGAAGAGGAGGGTAGTAATGTAAAGGAGGAAGAGGAGAGTAGTGTTGTAGAGGAGGAAGAGGAGAGTAGTGTTGTTAAGGAAGAAGAGGAGGGTAGTGTTGTAGAGGAGGAAGAGTAGGGTAGTGTTGTGGAGGAGGAAGAGTAGGGTAGTGTTGTGGAGGAAGAGGAGGAGGGTAGTTTTGTGGAGGAGGAAGAGGAGGGTAGTGCTGTGGAGGAGGAAGAGAAGGGTAGTGTTGTGGAGGAGGAAGAGGAGGGTAGTGTTGAGGAGGAGGAAGAGGAGGGTAGTTTTGTTGAGGAGGAAGAGGAGGGTAGTGCTGTGGAGGAGGAAGAGGAGGGTAGTGTTGTTGAGGAGGAAGAGGAGGGTAGTGTTGTAAAGGAGGAAGTGGAGGGTAGTTTTGTGGAGGAGGAAGATGAGGGTAGTGCTGTGGAGGAGGAAGATGAGGGTAGTGCTTTGGAGGAGGAAGAGGAGGTTGTGCTGTGGAGGAGGAAGAGTAGGGTAGTGCTGTGGAGAAGGAAGAGGAGGGTAGTGTTGTGGAGGAGGAAGAGGAGGGTAGTGTTGTAGAGGAGGAAGAGTAGGGTAGTAATGTAGAGGAGGAAGAGGAGAGTAGTGTTGTAGAAGAGGAAGAGGAGAGTAGTGTTGTAAAGGAGGAAGCGGAGGGTAGTGTTGTAGAGGAGGAAGATTACATAGTGTTGTGGAGGAGGAAGAGTAGGGTAGTGTTGTGGAGGAAGAGGAGGAGGAGGAGGAGGGCTAGTGTTGTGGAGGAGGAAGAGGAGAGTAGTGTTGTGGAGGAGGAAGAGGAGGTTAGTTTTGTGGAGGAGGAAGAGGAGGGTAGTGTTGTAGAGGAGGAAGAGAAGGATAGTAATGTAGAGGAGGAAGAGTAGGGAAGTGTTGTGGAGGAGGAAGAGTAGGGTAGTATTGCATACGAGGAAGAGGTGGGTAGTTTTGTGGAGGAGGAAGAGGAGGGGTTGTGTTGTGGAGGAGGAAGAGGAGGGGTTGTGTTGTGGAGAAGGAAGAGGAGGGTAGTGTTGTGGAGGAGGAAGAGGAGGGTAGTTTTGTGGAGGAGGAAGAGGAGGGGTAGTGTTGTGGAGGAGGAAGAGGAGGGTAGTGATGTGGAGGAGGAAGAGGAGGGTAGTGTTGTGGAGAAGGAAGAGGAGGGTAGTGTTGTGGAGGAGGAAGAGGTAGGTAGTGTCGTGGAGGAGGAAGAGGAGGGTTGTGTTGTGGAGGAAGAGGAGGAGGGTAGTTTTGTGGAGGAGAAAGAGGAGGGTAGTGCTGTGGAGGAGGAAGAGGAGAGTAGTGTTGTAGAGGAGGAAGAGGAGAGTAGTGTTGTAAAGGAGGAAGAGGAGGGTAGTGTTGTAGAGGAGGAAGAGTAGGGTAGTGTTGTGGAGGAGGAAGAGTAGGGTAGTGTTGTGGAGGAGGAAGAGTAGGGTAGTGTTGTGGAGGAAGAGGAGGAGGGTAGTTTTGTGGAGGAGAAAGAGGAGGGTAGTGCTGTGGAGGAGAAAGAGGAGGGTAGTGATGTGGAGGAGGAAGAGGAGGGTAGTGTTGTAGAGGAGGAAGAGGAGGGTAGTAATGTAAAGGAGGAAGAGGAGAGTAGTGTTGTAGAGGAGGAAGAGGAGAGTAGTGTTGTAAAGGAGGAAGAGGAGGGTAGTGTTGTAGAGGAGGAAGAGTAGGGTAGTGTTGTGGAGGAGGAAGAGTAGGGTAGTGTTGTGGAGGAAGAGGAGGAGGGTAGTTTTGTGGAGGAGGAAGAGGAGGGTAGTGCTGTGGAGGAGGAAGAGGAGGGTAGTGTTGTGAAGGAGGAAGAGGAGGGCAGTGTTGTGGAGGAGGAAGAGGAGGGTAGTGCTGTGGAGGAGGAAGAGGAAGGTAGTGTTGTTGAGGAGGAAGAGGAGGGTAGTGTTGTAAAGGGGGAAGAGGAGGGTAGTTTTGTGGAAGAGGAAGATGAGGGTAGTGCTGTGGAGGAGGAAGAGGAGGGTAGTGTTGTGGAGGAGCAAGAGGAGGGTAGTGTTGTGGAGGAGGAAGAGGAGGGTAGTGTTGTGGAGGAGGAAGAGGAGAGTAATGCTGTGGAGCAGTAAGAGGAGGTAGTGCTGTGTAGGACGAAGAGTAGGGTAGTGCTGTGGAGGAGGAAGAGGAGGGTAGTGTTGTGGAGGAGGAAGAGGAGGGTAGTGTTGTGGAGGAGGACGAGGAGGGTAGTGTTGTGGAGTTGGAAGAGGAGAGTAGTGTTGTAGAGGAGGAAGAGGAGGGTAGTAATGTAGAGGATGAAGAGGAAAGTAGTGTTGTAGAGGAGGAAGAGAAGAGTAGTGTTGTAAAGGAGGAAGCGAAAGGGTAGTGTTGTGGAGGAGGAAGAGGTGGGTAGAGTTGTAGAGGTAGAGGAAGAGGGAAGTGTTGTGGAGGAGGAAGAGGAGGGTTGTGTTGTGGAGGAGGAAGAGGAGGGTAGTGTTGTGGAGGAGGAAGAGGTGGGTAGAGTTGTAGAGGAAGAGGAAGAGGGAAGTGTTGTGGTGGAGCAAGAGGAAGGTCGTTTTGTGGAGAAGGAGGAGGAGGGTAGTGTTGTGGAGGAGGAGGAGGAGGGTAGTAATGTAAAGGAGGAAGAGGAGAGTAGTGTTGTAGAGGAGGAAGAGGAGAGTAGTGTTGTTAAGGAAGAAGAGGAGGGTAGTGTTGTAGAGGAGGAAGAGTAGGGTAGTGTTGTGGAGGAGGAAGAGTAGGGTAGTGTTGTGGAGGAAGAGGAGGAGGGTAGTTTTGTGGAGGAGGAAGAGGAGGGTAGTGCTGTGGAGGAGGAAGAGGAGGGTAGTGTTGTGGAGGAGGAAGAGGAGGGTAGTGTTGAGCAGGAGGAAGAGGAGGGTAGTTTTGTTGAGGAGGAAGAGGAGGGTAGTGCTGTGGAGGAGGAAGAGGAGGGTAGTGTTGTTGAGGAGGAAGAGGAGGGTAGTGTTGTAAAGGAGGAAGTGAAGGGTAGTTTTGTGGAGGAGGAAGATGAGGGTAGTGCTGTGGAGGAGGAAGATGAGGGTAGTGCTTTGGAGGAGGAAGAGGAGGTTGTGCTGTGGAGGAGGAAGAGTAGGGTAGTGCTGTGGAGAAGGAAGAGGAGGGTAGTGTTGTGGAGGAGGAAGAGGAGGGTAGTGTTGTTGAGGAGGAAGAGTAGGGTAGTAATGTAGAGGAGGAAGAGGAGAGTAGTGTTGTAGAAGAGGAAGAGGAGAGTAGTGTTGTAAAGGAGGAAGCGGAGGGTAGTGTTGTAGAGGAGGAAGATTACATAGTGTTGTGGAGGAGGAAGAGTAGGGTAGTGTTGTGGAGGAAGAGGAGGAGGAGGAGGAGGGCTAGTGTTGTGGAGGAGGAAGAGGAGAGTAGTGTTGTGGAGGAGGAAGAGGAGGTTAGTTTTGTGGAGGAGGAAGAGGAGGGTAGTGTTGTAGAGGAAGAAGAGAAGGGTAGTAATGTAGAGGAGGAAGAGTAGGGAAGTGTTGTGGAGGAGGAAGAGTAGGGTAGTATTGCATACGAGGAAGAGGTGGGTAGTTTTGTGGAGGAGGAAGAGGAGGGGTTGTGTTGTGGAGGAGGAAGAGGAGGGGTTGTGTTGTGGAGAAGGAAGAGGAGGGTAGTGTTGTGGAGGAGGAAGAGGAGGGTAGTTTTGTGGAGGAGGAAGAGGAGGGGTAGTGTTGTGGAGGAGGAAGAGGAGGGTAGTGATGTGGAGGAGGAAGAGGAGGGTAGTGTTGTGGAGAAGGAAGAGGAGGGTAGTGTTGTGGAGGAGGAAGAGGTAGGTAGTGTCGTGGAGGAGGAAGAGGAGGGTTGTGTTGTGGAGGAAGAGGAGGAGGGTAGTTTTGTGGAGGAGAAAGAGGAGGGTAGTGCTGTGGAGGAGGAAGAGGAGGGTAGTGTTGTAGAGGAGGAAGAGGAGGGTAGTAATGTAAAGGAGGAAGAGGAGAGTAGTGTTGTAGAGGAGGAAGAGGAGAGTAGTGTTGTAAAGGAGGAAGAGGAGGGTAGTGTTGTAGAGGAGGAAGAGTAGGGTAGTGTTGTGGAGGAGGAAGAGTAGGGTAGTGTTGTGGAGGAGGAAGAGTAGGGTAGTGTTGTGGAGGAAGAGGAGGAGGGTAGTTTTGTGGAGGAGAAAGAGGAGGGTAGTGCTGTGGAGGAGAAAGAGGAGGGTAGTGATGTGGAGGAGGAAGAGGAGGGTAGTGTTGTAGAGGAGGAAGAGGAGGGTAGTAATGTAAAGGAGGAAGAGGAGAGTAGTGTTGTAGAGGAGGAAGAGGAGAGTAGTGTTGTAAAGGAGGAAGAGGAGGGTAGTGTTGTAGAGGAGGAGGAGTAGGGTAGTGTTATGGAGGAGGAAGAGTAGGGTAGTGTTGTGGAGGAAGAGGAGGAGGGTAGTTTTGTGGAGGAGGAAGAGGAGGGTAGTGCTGTGGAGGAGGAAGAGTAGGGTAGTGTTGTGAAGGAGGAAGAGGAGGGCAGTGTTGTGGAGGAGGAAGAGGAGGGTAGTGCTGTGGAGGAGGAAGAGGAAGGTAGTGTTGTTGAGGAGGAAGAGGAGGGTAGTGTTGTAAAGGGGGAAGAGGAGGGTAGTTTTGTGGAAGAGGAAGATGAGGGTAGTGCTGTGGAGGAGGAAGAGGAGGGTAGTGTTGTGGAGGAGCAAGAGGAGGGTAGTGTTGTGGAGGAGGAAGAGGAGGGTAGTGTTGTGGAGGAGGAAGAGGAGAGTAATGCTGTGGAGCAGTAAGAGGAGGTAGTGCTGTGTAGGACGAAGAGTAGGGTAGTGCTGTGGAGGAGGAAGAGGAGGGTAGTGTTGTGAAGGAGGAAGAGGAGGGTAGTGTTGTGGAGGAGGACGAGGAGGGTAGTGTTGTGGAGTTGGAAGAGGAGAGTAGTGTTGTAGAGGAGGAAGAGGAGGGTAGTAATGTAGAGGATGAAGAGGAAAGTAGTGTTGTAGAGGAGGAAGAGAAGAGTAGTGTTGTAAAGGAGGAAGCGAAAGGGTAGTGTTGTGGAGGAGGAAGAGGTGGGTAGAGTTGTAGAGGTAGAGGAAGAGGGAAGTGTTGTGGAGGAGGAAGAGGAGGGTTGTGTTGTGGAGGAGGAAGAGGAGGGTAGTGTTGTGGAGGAGGAAGAGGTGGGTAGAGTTGTAGAGGAAGAGGAAGAGGGAAGTGTTGTGGTGGAGCAAGAGGAAGGTCGTGTTGTGGAGAAGGAGGAGGAGGGTAGTGTTGTGGAGGAGGAGGAGGAGGGTAGTGTTGTGTGGGAGGAAGAGGAGGGTAGTGTTGTTGAGGAGGAGGAGGAGAAGGGTTGTGTTGTGGAGGAGGAAGAATAGGAGGAGGGTAGTGTTGTGGAGGAGGAGGAGGAGGAGGGTAGTGTTGTGGAGGAAGAAGAGAAGGGTAGTGTTGTGGAGGAGGAAGAGGAGGGTAGTGCTGTGGAGGAGGAAGAGAAGGGGTAGTGTTGTGGAGGAAGAAGAGGAGGGTAGTGTTGTGGAGGAGGAAGAGGAGGGTAGTGCTGTGGAGGAGGAAGAGGAGGGTAGTGCTGTGGAGGAGGAAGAGGAGGGTAGTGTTGTGGAGGAAGAAGAGGAGGGTAGTGTTGTGGAGGAGGAAGAGGAGGGTAGTGCTGTGGAGGAGGAAGAGGAGGGTAGTGCTGTGGAGGAGGAAGAGGAGGTAGTGCTGTGGAGGAGGAAGAGTAGGGTAGTGCTGTGGAGGAGGAAGAGGAGGGTAGTGTTGTGGAGAAGGAAGAGGAGGGTAGTGTTGTGGAGGAGGAAGAGGAGAGTAGTGAAGTAGAGGAGGAAGAGGAGGGTAGTAATGTAGAGGAGGAAGAGGAGGGTAGTAATGTAAAGGAGGAAGAGGAGGGTAGTGTTGTAGAGGAGGAAGAGGAGAGTTGTGTTGTGAAGTAGAAAGCGGAGGGTAGTGTTGTAGAGGAGGAAGAGTAGGGTAGTGTTGTGGAGGAGGAAGAGTAGGGTAGTGTCGTGGAGGAGGAGGAGGAGGGTAGTGTTGTGGAGGAAGAGGAGGAGGGGTAGTGTTGTGGAGGAGGAAGAGGAGGGTAGTGTAGGCAAGGAGGAGGAGGAGGAGGGTAGTGTTGTGGAGGAGGAAGAGGAGGGTAGTGTAGGCAAGGAGGAGGAGGAGGGTAGTGTTGTGGAGGAGGAAGAGGAGGGTAGTGTTGTGGAGGAGAAAGAGGAGGGTAGTACTGTGGAGGAGGAAGAGGAGGGTAGTGTTGTGGAGGAGGAAGAGGAGGGTAGTGTTGTGGAGGAGGAAGAGATGGGTAGAGTTGTGAAGGAAGAGGAAGAGGGAAGTGTTGTGGAGGAGGAGGAGGAGGTTAGTGTTGTGGGGGAGGAAGAGGACGGTAGTGTTGTTGAGGAGGAAAAGGGTTGTGTTGTGGAGGAGGAGGAAGAGGAGGAGGAGGAGGAAGAGGAGGGTAGTGTTGTGGAGGAAGAAGAAGAGGGTTGTGTTGAAGAGGAAGGTATTGTTGTGGAGGAGGAAGATGAGGGTTGTGTTGTGGAGCAAAAGGAGAAGGGTAGTGTTGTGGAAGAGGAAGAGGAGGGTAGTGTTGTGGAGGAGGAAGAGGAGGGTAGTTTTGTGGAGGAGGAAGAGAAGGGTAGTGTTGTGGAGAAGTAAGAGGAGGGTAGTGTTGTGGAGGAGGAAGAGGAGGGTAGTGTTGTGGAGGAGGATGAGGAGGGAAGTGCTGTGGAGGAGGAAGAGGAGGGTAGTGCTGTGGAGGAGGAAGAGGAGGGTAGTGTTGTGGAGGAGGAAGAGGACGGTAGTGTTGTGGAGGAGGAAGAGGAGGGTAGTGTTGTGGAGGAGGAAGAGGAGGGTAGTGTTGTGGAGGAGGAAGAGGAGGAGGAGGGTAGTGTAGTGAAGGAGGAAGAGGAAGGTTGTGTTGAAGAGGAGGGTATTGTTGTGGAAAAGGAAGAGGAGGGTTGTGTTGTGGAGGAGAAGGAGAAAGGTAGTGTTATGGAAGAGGAAGAGGAGGGTAGTGTTGTAGAGGAAGAGGAGGGTTGTGTTGTGGAGGAGGAAGAGGAGGGTAGTGTTGTGGAGGAGGAAGAGGAGGGTAGTGTTGTTGAGGAGGAGGGAAGTGTTGTGTAGGAGGAAGAGGAGGGTAGTGTTGTGGGGGAGGAAGAGGAGGGTAGTGTTGTGGGGGTGGAAGAGGAGGGAAGTGTTTTGGAGGAGGAGAAGGAGGGTAGTGTTGTGGAGGTGGAAGAGGAGGGTAGTGTTGTGGAGGAGTAGGAGGAGGGTTGTGTTGGGGAGGACGAAGAGGAGGGTAGTGTTGTGGAGGAGGAAGAGGTGTGTAGTGTTGTGGAGGAGGAGGAGGAGGGTAGTGTTGTGGAGGAGGAAGAGGAGGGTAGTGTTGTGGAGGAGGAAGAGTAGGGTAGTTTTGTGGAGGAAGAGGAAGAGGGGAGTTTTGTGGAGGAGGAAGAGGAGGGTAGTATTGTGGAGGAGGAAAAGGAGAGTAGTGCTGTGGAGGAGGAAGAGTAGAGTAGTGCAGTGGAGGAGGAAGAGGAGGGTAGTGTTGTGGAAGAGGAGGAGGAGGGTAGTGCTGTGGAGGAAGAGGAGGGTAGTTTTGTGGAGGAGGAAGAGAAGGGTAGTGTTGTGGAGGAGGAAGAGGAGGTTAGTGTTGTTGACGAGGAAGAGGAGGGTAGTGTTGTGGAGGAGGAAGAGGAGGGAAGTGCTGTGGCGGAGAAAGAGGAGGGTAGTGTTGTGGAGGAGGAAGAGGAGGGTAGTGTTGTGGAGGAGGAAGAGGAGTGTAGTGTTGTGGAGGAGGAGGAGGAGGGTAGTGTTGTGGAGGAGGAGGAGGAGGGTAGTGTTGTGGAGGAGGAAGAGGAGGAGGAGGGAAGTGTTGTGAAGGAGGAAGAGGAAGGTTGTGTTGAGTAGGAGGGTATTGTTGTGGAAGAGGAAGAGGAGGGTTTTGTTGTCGAGGAGGAAGAGGAGGGTAGTGTTGTGGAGGAGGAAGAGGAGGGTAGTGTTGTTGAGGAGGAAGGAAGTGTTGTGGAGGAGGAAGAGGAGGGTTGTGTTGTGGGGGAGGAAGAGGAGGGAAGTGTTTTGGAGGAGGAGAAGGAGGGTAGTGTTGTGGAGGTGGAAGAGGAGGGTAGTGTTGTGGAGGAGTAGGATGAGGGTTGTGTTGAGGAGGACGAAGAGGAGGGTAGTGTTGTGGAGGAGGAAGAGGTGTGTAGTGTTGTGAAGGAGGAGGAGGAGGAGGGAAGTGTTGTGGAGGAGGAAGAGGAGGGTAGTGTTGTAGAGGAGGAAGAGGAGGGTAGTAATGTAAAGGAGGAAGAGGAGAGTAGTGTTGTAGAGGAGGAAGAGGAGAGTAGTGTTGTAAAGGAGGAAAAGGAGGGTATTGATGTAGAGGAGGAAGAGTAGGGTAGTGTTGTGGAGGAGGAAGAGGAGGGTAGTTTTGTGGAGGAGGAAGAGGAGATTAGTGCTGTGGAGGAGGAAGAGGAGAGTAGTGCTGTGGACGAGGAAGAGGAGGGTAGTGTTGTGGATGAGGAGGAGGAGGGGTAGTGTTGTGGAGGAGGAAGAGGAGGGTAGTGTTGGCAAGGAGGAGGTGGGTAGTGCTGTTTAGGAGTAAGAGGAGGGTAGTATTGTGGACGAGGAAGAGGTGGGTAGTTTTGTGGATTAGGAAGAGGAGGGTAGTGCTGTGGAGGAGGAAGAGGAGAGTAGTGCTGTGGACGAGGAACAGGAGGGGTAGTGTTGTGGAGGAGGAAGAGGAGGGTAGTGTTGGCAAGGAGGAGGTGGGTAGTGCTGTTTAGGAGGAAGAGGAGGGTAGTATTGTGGACGAGGAAGAGGTGGGTAGTTTTGTGGATTAGGAAGAGGAGGGAAGTGTTGTGGAGGAGGAAGAGGAGGGTAGTGTTGTGGAGGAGGAGGAGGAGGAGAGTAGTGTTGTGGAGGAGGAGGAAGAGGAAGAGGGTAGTGTTGTGGAGGAGAAGGAGGAGGAGGGTAGTGTTGTGGAGGAGGAAGAGGAGGGTTGTGTTGAAGAGGAGAAAGAGGAGGGTAGTAGTGTGGAGGAGGAGGGTAGTGTCGTGGAGGAGGAGGAGGGAAGTGTTGTGGAGGAGGAAGAGGTAGGTAGTGTTGTGGAGGAGGAAGAGGAGGGTTGTGTTGGGGGGGAGGAAGAGGAGGGAAGTGATTTGGAGGAGGAAGAGTAGGGTAGTAATGTAAAGGAGGAAGAGGAGAGTAGTGTTGTAGAGGAGGAAGAGGAGAGAAGTGTTGTAAAGGAGGAAGAGGAGGGTAGTGTTGTAGAGGAGGAAGAGTAGGGTAGTGTTGTGGAGAAGGAAGAGTAGGGTAGTGTTGTGGAGGAAGAGGAGGAGGGTAGTTTTGTGGAGGAGGAAGAGGAGGGTAGTGCTGTGGAGGAGGAAGAGGAGGGTAGTTTTGTAGAGGAGGAAGAGGAGGTTAGTAATGTAAAGGAGGAAGAGGAGAGTAGTGTTGTAGAGGAGGAAGAGGAGATTAGTGTTGTAAAGGAGGAAGAGGAGGGTAGTGTTGTAGAGGAGGAAGAGTAGGGTAGTGTTGTGGAGGAGAAAGAGTAGGGTAGTGTTGTGGAGGAAGAGGAGGAGGGTAGTTTTGTGGAGGAGGAAGAGGAGGGTAGTGCTGTGGAGGAGGAAGAGAAGGGTAGTGTTGTGAAGGAGGAAGAGGAGGGCATTGTTGCGGAGGAGGAAGAGGAGGGTAGTGCTGTGGAGGAGGAAGAGGAGGGTAGTGTTGTTGAGGAGGAAGAGGAGGGTAGTGTTGTAAAGGGGGAAGAGGAGGGTAGTTTTGTGGAAGAGGAAGATGAGGGTAGTGCTGTGGAGGAGGAAGAGGAGGGTAGTGTTGTGGAGGAGCAAGAGGAGGGTAGTGTTGTGGAGGAGGAAGAGTAGGGTAGTGCTGTGGAGGAGGACGAGGAGGGTAGTGTTGTGGAGGAGGAAGATGAGGGTAGTGTTGTGGAGGAGGAGGAGGAGGGTAGTGTTGTGGAGGAGGAAGAGGAGAGTAGTGTTGTAGAGGAGGAAGAGGAGGGTAGTTATGTAGAGGAGGAAGAAGAAAGTAGTGTTGTAGAGGAGGAAGAGAAGAGTAGTGTTGTAAAGGAGGAAGCGGAGGGTAGTGTTGTGGAGGAGGAAGAGGTGGGTAGAGTTGTAGAGGTAGAGGAAGAGGGAAGTGTTGTGGAGGAGGAAGAGGAGGGTAGTGTTGTGTAGGAGGAGGAGGAGGGTAGTGCTGTGAAGGAGGAAGAGGAGGGTAGTGTTGTGGAGGAGGAAGAGGTGGGTAGTTTTGTGGAGGAGGAAAAGGAGAGGTAGTGTTGTGGAGGAGGAAGAGGAGGGTAGTGTTGTGGAGGAGGAGGAGGAGGAGGAGGGTTGTGTTGTGGAGGAGGAAGAAGAGGAGGAGGGTAGTGTTGTGGAGGAGGAGGAGGAGGAGGGTAGTGTTGTGGAGGAAGAAGAGAAGGGTAGTGTTGTGGAGGAGGAAGAGGAGGGTAGTGCTGTGGAGGAGGAAGAGAAGGGGTAGTGTTGTGGAGGAGGAAGAGGAGGGTAGTGTTGTGGAGGAAGAGGAGGAGGGTAGTGTTGTGGAGGAGGAAGAGTAGAGTAGTGCAGTGGAGGAGGAAGAGGAGGGTAGTGTTGTGGAAGAGGAGGAGGAGGGTAGTGCTGTGGAGGAAGAGGAGGGTAGTTTTGTGGAGGAGGAAGAGAAGGGTAGTGTTGTGGAGGAGGAAGAGGAGGTTAGTGTTGTTGACGAGGAAGAGGAGGGTAGTGTTGTGGAGGAGGAAGAGGAGGGAAGTGCTGTGGCGGAGAAAGAGGAGGGTAGTGTTGTGGAGGAGGAAGAGGAGGGTAGTGTTGTGGAGGAGGAAGAGGAGTGTAGTGTTGTGGAGGAGGAGGAGGAGGGTAGTGTTGTGGAGGAGGAGGAGGAGGGTAGTGTTGTGGAGGAGGAAGAGGAGGAGGAGGGAAGTGTTGTGAAGGAGGAAGAGGAAGGTTGTGTTGAGTAGGAGGGTATTGTTGTGGAAGAGGAAGAGGAGGGTTTTGTTGTCGAGGAGGAAGAGGAGGGTAGTGTTGTGGAGGAGGAAGAGGAGGGTAGTGTTGTTGAGGAGGAAGGAAGTGTTGTGGAGGAGGAAGAGGAGGGTTGTGTTGTGGGGGAGGAAGAGGAGGGAAGTGTTTTGGAGGAGGAGAAGGAGGGTAGTGTTGTGGAGGTGGAAGAGGAGGGTAGTGTTGTGGAGGAGTAGGATGAGGGTTGTGTTGAGGAGGACGAAGAGGAGGGTAGTGTTGTGGAGGAGGAAGAGGTGTGTAGTGTTGTGAAGGAGGAGGAGGAGGAGGGAAGTGTTGTGGAGGAGGAAGAGGAGGGTAGTGTTGTAGAGGAGGAAGAGGAGGGTAGTAATGTAAAGGAGGAAGAGGAGAGTAGTGTTGTAGAGGAGGAAGAGGAGAGTAGTGTTGTAAAGGAGGAAAAGGAGGGTATTGATGTAGAGGAGGAAGAGTAGGGTAGTGTTGTGGAGGAGGAAGAGGAGGGTAGTTTTGTGGAGGAGGAAGAGGAGATTAGTGCTGTGGAGGAGGAAGAGGAGAGTAGTGCTGTGGACGAGGAAGAGGAGGGTAGTGTTGTGGATGAGGAGGAGGAGGGGTAGTGTTGTGGAGGAGGAAGAGGAGGGTAGTGTTGGCAAGGAGGAGGTGGGTAGTGCTGTTTAGGAGTAAGAGGAGGGTAGTATTGTGGACGAGGAAGAGGTGGGTAGTTTTGTGGATTAGGAAGAGGAGGGTAGTGCTGTGGAGGAGGAAGAGGAGAGTAGTGCTGTGGACGAGGAACAGGAGGGGTAGTGTTGTGGAGGAGGAAGAGGAGGGTAGTGTTGGCAAGGAGGAGGTGGGTAGTGCTGTTTAGGAGGAAGAGGAGGGTAGTATTGTGGACGAGGAAGAGGTGGGTAGTTTTGTGGATTAGGAAGAGGAGGGAAGTGTTGTGGAGGAGGAAGAGGAGGGTAGTGTTGTGGAGGAGGAGGAGGAGGAGAGTAGTGTTGTGGAGGAGGAGGAAGAGGAAGAGGGTAGTGTTGTGGAGGAGAAGGAGGAGGAGGGTAGTGTTGTGGAGGAGGAAGAGGAGGGTTGTGTTGAAGAGGAGAAAGAGGAGGGTAGTAGTGTGGAGGAGGAGGGTAGTGTCGTGGAGGAGGAGGAGGGAAGTGTTGTGGAGGAGGAAGAGGTAGGTAGTGTTGTGGAGGAGGAAGAGGAGGGTTGTGTTGGGGGGGAGGAAGAGGAGGGAAGTGATTTGGAGGAGGAAGAGTAGGGTAGTAATGTAAAGGAGGAAGAGGAGAGTAGTGTTGTAGAGGAGGAAGAGGAGAGAAGTGTTGTAAAGGAGGAAGAGGAGGGTAGTGTTGTAGAGGAGGAAGAGTAGGGTAGTGTTGTGGAGAAGGAAGAGTAGGGTAGTGTTGTGGAGGAAGAGGAGGAGGGTAGTTTTGTGGAGGAGGAAGAGGAGGGTAGTGCTGTGGAGGAGGAAGAGGAGGGTAGTTTTGTAGAGGAGGAAGAGGAGGTTAGTAATGTAAAGGAGGAAGAGGAGAGTAGTGTTGTAGAGGAGGAAGAGGAGATTAGTGTTGTAAAGGAGGAAGAGGAGGGTAGTGTTGTAGAGGAGGAAGAGTAGGGTAGTGTTGTGGAGGAGAAAGAGTAGGGTAGTGTTGTGGAGGAAGAGGAGGAGGGTAGTTTTGTGGAGGAGGAAGAGGAGGGTAGTGCTGTGGAGGAGGAAGAGAAGGGTAGTGTTGTGAAGGAGGAAGAGGAGGGCATTGTTGCGGAGGAGGAAGAGGAGGGTAGTGCTGTGGAGGAGGAAGAGGAGGGTAGTGTTGTTGAGGAGGAAGAGGAGGGTAGTGTTGTAAAGGGGGAAGAGGAGGGTAGTTTTGTGGAAGAGGAAGATGAGGGTAGTGCTGTGGAGGAGGAAGAGGAGGGTAGTGTTGTGGAGGAGCAAGAGGAGGGTAGTGTTGTGGAGGAGGAAGAGTAGGGTAGTGCTGTGGAGGAGGACGAGGAGGGTAGTGTTGTGGAGGAGGAAGATGAGGGTAGTGTTGTGGAGGAGGAGGAGGAGGGTAGTGTTGTGGAGGAGGAAGAGGAGAGTAGTGTTGTAGAGGAGGAAGAGGAGGGTAGTTATGTAGAGGAGGAAGAAGAAAGTAGTGTTGTAGAGGAGGAAGAGAAGAGTAGTGTTGTAAAGGAGGAAGCGGAGGGTAGTGTTGTGGAGGAGGAAGAGGTGGGTAGAGTTGTAGAGGTAGAGGAAGAGGGAAGTGTTGTGGAGGAGGAAGAGGAGGGTAGTGTTGTGTAGGAGGAGGAGGAGGGTAGTGCTGTGAAGGAGGAAGAGGAGGGTAGTGTTGTGGAGGAGGAAGAGGTGGGTAGTTTTGTGGAGGAGGAAAAGGAGAGGTAGTGTTGTGGAGGAGGAAGAGGAGGGTAGTGTTGTGGAGGAGGAGGAGGAGGAGGAGGGTTGTGTTGTGGAGGAGGAAGAAGAGGAGGAGGGTAGTGTTGTGGAGGAGGAGGAGGAGGAGGGTAGTGTTGTGGAGGAAGAAGAGAAGGGTAGTGTTGTGGAGGAGGAAGAGGAGGGTAGTGCTGTGGAGGAGGAAGAGAAGGGGTAGTGTTGTGGAGGAGGAAGAGGAGGGTAGTGTTGTGGAGGAAGAGGAGGAGGGTAGTGTTGTGGAGGAGGAAGAGGTGGGTAGTGCTGTGGAGGAGGAAGAGGAGGGTAGTGCTGTGGAGGAGGAAGAGGAGGTAGTGCTGTGGAGGAGGAAGAGTAGGGTAGTGCTGTGGAGGAGGAAGAGGAGGGTAGTGTTGTGGAGAAGGAAGAGGAGAGTAGTGAAGTAGAGGAGGAAGAGGAGGGTAGTAATGTAGAGGAGGAAGAGGAGGGTAGTAATGTAAAGGAGGAAGAGGAGGGTAGTGTTGTAGAGGAGGAAGAGTAGGGTAGTGTTGTGGAGGAGGAAGAGTAGGGTAGTGTTGTGGAGGAAGAGGAGGAGGGTAGTGTTGTGGAGGAGGAGGAGGAGGGGTAGTGTTGTGGAGGAGGAAGAAGAGGGTAGTGTTGGCAAGGAGGAGGAGGGTAGTGTTGTGGAGGAGGAAGAGGAGGGTAGTGTTGTGGAGGAGAAAGAGGAGGGTAGTACTGTGGAGGAGGAAGAGGAGGGTAGAGTTGTGGAGGAAGAGGAAGAGGGAAGTGTTGTGGAGGAGGAAGAATAAGGTCGTGTTGTGGAGAAGGATGTGGAGGAAGAGGAGGAGGAGGAGGAGGGAAGATTTGTGGAGGAGGAGGAGGAGGAGGTTAGTGTTGTGGGGGAGGAAGAGGAGGGTAGTGTTGTTGAGGAGGAAAAGGGTTGTGTTGTGGAGGAGGAGGAAGAGGAGGAGGAGGAGGAAGAGGAGGGTAGTGTTGTGGAGGAAGAAGAAGAGGGTTGTGTTGAAGAGGAGGAAGAGGAGGGTAGTGTTGTGGAGGAAGAAGAAGAGGGTTGTGTTGAAGAGGAAGGTATTGTTGTGGAGGAGGAAGATGAGGGTTGTGTTGTGGAGCAAAAGGAGAAGGGTAGTGTTGTGGGAGAGGAAGAGGAGGGTAGTGTTGTGGAGGAGGAAGATGAGGGTAGTTTTGTGGAGGAGGAAGAGGAGGGTAGTGTTGTGGAGGAGGAAGAGGAGGGTAGTGCTGTGGAGGAGGAAGAGGAGGGTAGTGCTGTGGAGGAGGAAGAGGAGGGTAGTGTTGTGGAGGAGGAAGAGGACGGTAGTGTTGTGGAGGAGGAAGAGGAGGGTAGTGTTGTGGAGGAGGAAGAGGAGGAGGAGGGTAGTGTTATGAAGGAGGAAGAGGAAGGTTGTGTTGAAGAGGAGGGTATTGTTGTGGAAAAGGAAGAGGAGGGTTGTGTTGTGGAGGAGAAGGAGAAAGGTAGTGTTATGGAAGAGGAAGAGGAGGGTAGTGTTGTAGAGGAAGAGGAGGGTTGTGTTGTGGAGGAGGAAGAGGATGGTAGTGTTGTGGAGGAGGAAGAGGAGGGTAGTATTGTTGAGGAGGAGGGAAGTGTTGTGTAGGAGGAAGAGGAGGGTAGTGTTGTGGGGGAGGAAGAGGAGGGAAGTGTTTTGGAGGAGGAGAAGGAGGGTAGTGTTGTGGAGGTGGAAGAGGAGGGTAGTGTTGTGGAGGAGTAGGAGGAGGGTTGTGTTGGGGAGGACGAAGAGGAGGGTAGTGTTGTGGAGGAGGAAGAGGTGTGTAGTGTTGTGGAGGAGGAGGAGGAGGGTAGTGTTGTGGAGGAGGAAGAGGAGGGAAGTGTTGTAGAGGAGGAAGAGGAGGGTAGTAATGTAGAGGAGGAAGAGGAGAGTAGTGTTGTAGAGGAGGAAGAGGAGAGTAGTGTGTTAAAGGAGGAAGAGGAGGGTAGTGTTGTAGAGGAGGAAGAGTAGGGTAGTGTTGTGGAGGAGGAAGAGTAGGGTAGTTTTGTGGAGGAAGAGGAGGAGGGGAGTTTTGTGGAGGAGGAAGAGGAGGGTAGTTTTGTGGAGGAGGAAGAGGAGAGTAGTGCTGTGGAGGAGGAAGAGGAGGGTAGTGTTGTGGAAGAGGAGGAGGAGGGTAGTGCTGTGGAGGAAGAGGAGGGTAGTTTTGTGGAGGAGGAAGAGAAGGGAAGTGTTGTGGAGGAGGAAGAGGAGGGTAGTGTTGTTGAGGAGGAAGAGGAGGGTAGTGTTGTGGAGGAGGAAGAGGAGGGAAGTGCTGTGGAGGAGAAAGAGGAGGTAGTGTTGTGGAGGAGGAAGAGGAGGGTAGTGTTGTGGAGGAGGAAGAGGAGGGTAGTGTTGTGGAGGAGGAAGAGGAGGGTAGTGTTGTGGAGGAGGAAGAGGAGGGTAGTGCTGTGGATGAGGAAGAGGAGGGTAGTGCTGTGGAGCAGGAAGAGGAGGGTAGTGCTGTGGAGGAGGAAAAGGAGGGTAGTGTTGTGGAGGAGGAAGAGGAGGGTAGTGTTGTGGAGGAGGAAGAGGAGGGTAGTGTTGTGGAGGAGGAGGAGGAGGGTAGTGATGTGGAGGAGGAGGAGCAGGAGGGTAATGTACTGGAGGAGGAAAAGAAGGAGGAGGGAAGTGTTGTGAAGGAGGAAGAGGAAGGTTGTGTTGAAGAGGAGGGTATTGTTGTGGAAGAGGAAGAGGAGGGTTGTGTTGTGGAGGAGAAGGAGAAGGGTAGTGTTATGGAAGAGGAAGAGGAGGGTAGTGTTGTAGAGGAAAAGGAGGGTTGTGTTGTCGAGGAGGAAGAGGAGGGTAGTGTTGTGGAGGAGGAAGAGGAGGGTAGTGTTGTTGAGGAGGAAGGAAGTGTTGTGGAGGAGGAAGAGGAGGGTTGTGTTGTGGGGGAGGAAGAGGAGGGAAGTGTTTTGGAGGAGGAGAAGGAGGGTAGTGTTGTGGAGGTGGAAGAGGAGGGTAGTGTTGTGGAGGAGTAGGAGGAGGGTTGTGTTGAGGAGGACGAAGAGGAGGGTAGTGTTGTGGAGGAGGAAGAGGTGTGTAGTGTTGTGAAGGAGGAGGAGGAGGAGGGTAGTGTTGTGGAGGAGGAAGAGGAGGGTAGTGTTGTAGAGGAGGAAGAGGAGGGTTGTAATGTAAAGGAGGAAGAGGAGAGTAGTGTTGTAGAGGAGGAAGAGGAGAGTTGTGTTGTAAAGGAGGAAAAGGAGGGTAGTGTTGTAGAGGAGGAAGAGTAGGGTAGTGTTGTGGAGGATGAAGAGTAGAGTAGTTTTGTGGAGGAAGAGGAGGAGGGGAGTTTTGTGGAGGAGGAAGAGGAGGGTAGTGTTGTAGAGGAGGAAGAGTAGGGTAGTGTTGTGGAGGATGAAGAGTAGAGTAGTTTTGTGGAGGAAGAGGAGGAGGGGAGTTTTGTGGAGGAGGAAGAGGAGGGTAGTTTTGTGGAGGAGGAAGAGGAGAGTAGTGCTGTGGAGGAGGAAGAGGAGAGTAGTGCTGTGGACGAGGAAGAGGAGGGTAGTGTTGTGGATGAGGAGGAGGAGGGTAGTGCTGTGGAGAAAGAGGAGGGTAGTTCTGTGGAGGAGGAAGAGGAGGGTAGTGTTGTGGAGGAGGAAGAGGAGGGTAGTGTTGATGAGGAGGAAGAGGAGGGTAGTTTTGTGGAGGAGGAAGAGGAGGGTAGTTTTGTGGAGGAGGAAGAGGAGGGTAGTGCTGTGGAGGAGGAAGAGGAGGGTAGTGCTGTGGAGGCGGAAGAGGAGGGTAGTGTTGTGGAAGAGGAGGAGGAGGGTAGTGCTGTGAAGGATGAAGAGGAAGGTAGTGCTGTGGAGGAGGAAGAGTAGGGTAGTGTTGTGAAGGAGGAAGAGTAGGGTAGTGTTGTGGAGAAGGAAGAGGAGGGTAGTGTTGTCGAGAAGGAAGAGGAGGGTAGTGCTGTGGACGAGGAAGAGGAGGGTAGTGTTGTGGAGGAGGAAGAGGAGGGTAGTGTTGTAAAGGAGGAAGAAGAGGGGTAGTTTTGTGGAAGAGGAAGAGAAGGGTAGTGCTGTGGAGGAGGAAGAGGAGGGTAGTGTTGTGGAGGAGGAAGAGTAGGGTAGTGTTGTGGAGGAGGAAGAGGAGAGTAGTGTTGTGGAGAAGGAAGAGGAGGTTAGTTTTGTGGAGGAGGAAGAGGAGGGTAGTGCTGTTGAGGAGGAAGAGGAGGGTAGTGTTGTAGAGAAGGAAGAGGAGGGTAGTAATGTAGAGGAGGAAGAGGAGAGTAGTGTTGTAGAGGAGGAAGAGGAGAGTAGTGTTGTAAAGGAGGAAGAGGAGGGTAGTGTTGTGGAGGAGGAAGAGGTGTGTAGTGTTGTGGAGGAGGAGGAGGAGGGTAGTGTTGTGGAGGAGGAAGAGGAGGGTAGTGTTGTAGAGGAGGAAGAGGAGGGTAGTAATGTAGAGGAGGAAGAGGAGAGTAGTGTTGTAGAGGAGGAAGAGGAGAGTAGTGTTGTAAAGGAGGAAGAGGAGGGTAGTGTTGTGGAGGAGGAAAAGGTGTGTAGTGTTGTGGAGGAGGAGGAGGAGGGTAGTGTTGTAAAGGAAGAAGAGGAGGGTAGTATTGCGGAGGAGGAAGAGAAGGGTAGTGCTGAGGAGGAGGAAGAGGAGGGTAGTGTTGTGGAGGAGGAAGAAGAGGGTAGTGTTGTGGAGGAGGAAGAAGAGGGTAGTGTTGTGGAGGAGGAAGAGGAGGGTAGTGTTGTGGAGGAGGAAGAGAAGGGTAGTGCTGTGGAGGAGGAAGAGGAGGGTAGTGGTGTAGAGGAGGAAGAGGAGGGTAGTAATGTAGAGGAGAAAGAGGAGAGTAGTGTTGTAGAGGAGGAAGAGGAGAGTAGTGTTGTAAAGGAGGAAGAGGAGGGTAGTGTTGTGTAGGAGGAAGAGGTGTGTAGTTTTGTGGAGGAGGAGGAGGAGGGTAGTGTTGTGGAGGAGGAAGAGGAGGGTAGTGTTGTAGAGGAGGAAGAGGAGGGTAGTAATGTAGAGGATGAAGAGGAGAGTAGTGTTGTAGAGGAGGAAGAGGAGAGTAGTGTTGTAAAGGAGGAAGAGGAGGGTAGTGTTGTAGAGGAGGAAGAGAAGGGTAGTGTTGTGGAGGAGGAAGAGTAGGGTAGTGTTGTGGAGGAGAAAGAGTAGGGTAGTAATGTAAAGGAGGAAGAGGAGAGTAGTGTTGTAGAGGAGGAAGAGGAGAGAAGTGTTGTAAAGGAGGAAGAGGAGGGTAGTGTTGTAGAGGAGGAAGAGTAGGGTAGTGTTGTGGAGGAGAAAGAGTAGGGTAGTGTTGTGGAGGAAGAGGAGGAGGGTAGTTTTGTGGAGGAGGAAGAGGAGGGTAGTGCTGTGGAGGAGGAAGTGAAGGGTAGTGTTGTGAAGGAGGAAGAGGAGGGCAGTGTTGCGGAGGAGGAAGAGGAGGGTAGTGCTGTGGAGGAGGAAGAGGAGGGTAGTGTTGTTGAGGAGGAAGAGGAGGGTAGTGTTGTAAAGGGGGAAGAGGAGGGTAGTTTTGTGGAAGAGGAAGATGAGGGTAGTGCTGTGGAGGAGGAAGAGGAGGGTAGTGTTGTGGAGGAGCAAGAGGAGGGTAGTGTTGTGGAGGAGGAAGAGGAGTGTAGTGTTGTGGAGGAGGAAGAGGAGAGTAATGCTGTGCAGCAGGAAGAGGAGGTAGTGCTGTGTAGGACGAAGAGTAGGGTAGTGCTGTGGAGGAGGACGAGGAGGGTAGTGTTGTGGAGGAGGAAGAGGAGGGTAGTGTTGTGGAGGAGGAGGAGGAGGGTAGTGTTGTGGAGGAGGAAGAGGAGAGTAGTGTTGTAGAGGAGGAAGAGGAGGGTAGTTATGTAGAGGAGGAAGAAGAAAGTAGTGTTGTAGAGGAGGAAGAGAAGAGTAGTGTTGTAAAGGAGGAAGCGGAGGGTAGTGTTGTGGAGGAGGAAGAGGTGGGTAGAGTTGTAGAGGTAGAGGAAGAGGGAAGTGTTGTGGAGGAGGAAGAGGAGGGTAGTGTTGTGTAGGAGGAGAAGGAGGGTAGTGCTGTGAAGGAGGAAGAGGAGGGTAGTGTTGTGGAGGAGGAAGAGGTGGGTAGTTTTGTGGAGGAGGAAAAGGAGAGGTAGTGTTGTGGAGGAGGAAGAGAAGGGTAGTGTTGTGGAGGAGGAGGAGGAGGGTTGTGTTGTGGAGGAGGAAGAAGAGGAGGAGGGTAGTGTTGTGGAGGAGGAGGAGGAGGAGGGTAGTGTTGTGGAGGAAGAAGAGAAGGGTAGTGTTGTGGAGGAGGAAGAGGAGGGTAGTGCTGTGGAGGAGGAAGAGAAGGGGTAGTGTTGTGGAGAAAGAAGAGGAGGGTAGTGTTGTGGAGGAGGAAGAGGAGGGTAGTTCTGTGGAGGAGGAAGATGAGGGTAGTGCTGTGGAGGAGGAAGAGGAGGTAGTGCTGTGGAGGAGGAAGAGTAGGGTAGTGCTGTGGAGGAGGAAGAGGAGGGTAGTGTTGTGGAGAAGGAAGAGGAGGGTAGTGTTGTGGAGGAGGAAGAGGAGAGTTGTGAAGTAGAGGAGGAAGAGGAGGGTAGTAATGTAGAGGAGGAAGAGGAGGGTAGTAATGTAAAGGAGGAAGAGGAGCGTAGTGTTGTAGAGGAGGAAGAGTAGGGTAGTGTTGTGGAGGAGGAAGAGTAGGGTAGTGTTGTGGAGGAAGAGGAGGAGGGTAGTGTTGTGGAGGAGGAGGAGGAGGGGTAGTGTTGTGGAGGAGGAAGAAGAGGGTAGTGTTGGCAAGGGGGAGGAGGGTAGTGTTGTAGAAGAGGAAGAGGAGGGTAGTGTTGTGGAGGAGAAAGAGGAGGGTAGTACTGTGGAGGAGGAAGAGGAGGGTAGTGTTGTGGAGGAGGAAGAGGAGGGTAGTGTTGTGGAGGAGGAAGAGATGGGTAGAGTTGTGGAGGAAGAGGAAGAGGGAAGTGTTGTGGAGGAGGAAGAAGAAGGTCGTGTTGTGGAGAAGGATGTGGAGGAGGAGGAGGAGGAGGAGGAGGGAAGATTTGTGGAGGAGGAGGAGGAGGTTAGTGTTGTGGGGGAGGAAGAGGAGGGTAGTGTTGTTGAGGAGGAAAAGGGTTGTGTTGTGGAGGAGGAGGAAGAGGAGGAGGAGGAGGAAGAGGAGGGTAGTGTTGTGGAGGAAGAAGAAGAGGGTTGTGTTGAAGAGGAAGGTATTGTTGTGGAGGAGGAAGATGAGGGTTGTGTTGTGGAGCAAAAGGAGATAGGTAGTGTTGTGGAAGAGGAAGAGGAGGGTAGTGTTGTGGAGGAGGAAGAGGAGGGTAGTTTTGTGGAGGAGGAAGAGAAGGGTAGTGTTGTGGAGAAGTAAGAGGGGGGTAGTGTTGTGGAGGAGGAAGAGGAGGGTAGTGCTGTGGAGGAGGAAGAGGAGGGTAGTGCTGTGGAGGAGGAAGAGGAGGGTAGTGTTGTGGAGGAGGAAGAGGAGGGTAGTGTTGTGGAGGAGGAAGAGGACGGTAGTGTTGTGGAGGAGGAAGAGGAGGGTAGTGTTGTGGAGGAGGAAGAGGAGGAGGAGGGTAGTGTTGTGAAGGAGGAAGAGGAAGGTTGTGTTGAAGAGGAGGGTATTGTTGTGGAAAAGGAAGAGGAGGGTTGTGTTGTGGAGGAGAAGGAGAAAGGTAGTGTTATGGAAGAGGAAGAGGAGGGTAGTGTTGTAGAGGAAGAGGAGGGTTGTGTTGTGGAGGAGGAAGAGGAGGGTAGTGTTGTGGAGGAGGAAGAGGAGGGTAGTGTTGTTGAGGAGGAGGGAAGTGTTGTGTAGGAGGAAGAGGAGGGTAGTGTTGTGGGGGAGGAAGAGGAGGGAAGTGTTTTGGAGGAGGAGAAGGAGGGTAGTGTTGTGGAGGTGGAAGAGGAGGGTAGTGTTGTGGAGGAGTAGGAGGAGGGTTGTGTTGGGGAGGACGAAGAGGAGGGTAGTGTTGTGGAGGAGGAAGAGGTGTGTAGTGTTGTGGAGGAGGAGGAGGAGGGTAGTGTTGTGGAGGAGGAAGAGGAGGGTAGTGTTGTAGAGGAGGAAGAGGAGGGTAGTAATGTAGAGGAGGAAGAGGAGAGTAGTGTTGTAGAGGAGGAAGAGGAGAGTAGTGTGTTAAAGGAGGAAGAGGAGGGTAGTGTTGTAGAGGAGGAAGAGTAGGGTAGTGTTGTGGAGGAGGAAGAGTAGGGTAGTTTTGTGGAGGAAGAGGAGGAGGGGAGTTTTGTGGAGGAGGAAGAGGAGGGTAGTTTTGTGGAGGAGGAAGAGGAGAGTAGTGCTGTGGAGGAGGAAGAGGAGAGTAGTGCTGTGGAGGAGGAAGAGGAGGGTAGTGTTGTGGAAGAGGAGGAGGAGGGTAGTGCTGTGGAGGAAGAGGAGGGTAGTTTTGTGGAGGAGGAAGAGGAGGGAAGTGCTGTGGAGGAGGAAGAGGAGGGTAGTGTTGTTGAGGAGGAAGAGGAGGGTAGTGTTGTGGAGGAGGAAGAGGAGGGAAGTGCTGTGGAGGAGAAAGAGGAGGGTAGTGTTGTGGAGGAGGAAGATGAGGGTAGTGTTGTGGAGGAGCAAGAGGAGAGTAATGCTGTGGAGCAGGAAGAGGAGGTAGAGCTGTGTAGGACGAAGAGTAAGGTAGTGCTGTGGAGGAGGACGAGGAGGGTAGTGTTGTGGAGGAGGAAGAGGAGGGTAGTGTTGTGGAGGAGGAGGAGGAGGGTAGTGTTGTGGAGGAGGAAGAGGAGAGTAGTGTTGTAGAGGAGGAAGAGGAGGGTAGTTATGTAGAGGAGGAAGAAGAAAGTAGTGTTGTAGAGGAGGAAGAGAAGAATAGTGTTGTAAAGGAGGAAGCGGAGGGTAGTGTTGTGGAGGAAGAAGAGGTGGGTAGAGTTGTAGAGGTAGAGGAAGAGGAAAGTGTTGTGGAGGAGGAAGAGGAGGGTAGTGTTGTGTAGGAGGAGGAGGAGGGTAGTGCTGTGAAGGAGGAAGAGGAGGGTAGTGTTGTGGAGGAGGAAGAGGTGGGTAGTTTTGTGGAGGAGGAAAAGGAGAGGTAGTGTTGTGGAGGAGGAAGAGGAGGGTAGTGTTGTGGAGGAGGAGGAGGAGGAGGGTTGTGTTGTGGAGGAGGAAGAAGAGGAGGAGGGTAGTGTTGTGGAGGAGTAGGAGGAGGGTTGTGTTGAGGAGGACGAAGAGGAGGGAAGTGTTGTGGAGGAGAATGAGGTGTGTAGTTTTGTGAAGGAGGAGGAGGAGGAGGGTAGTGTTGTGGAGGAGGAAGAGGAGGGTAGTGTTGTAGAGGAGGAAGAGGAGGGTTGTAATGTAAAGGAGGAAGAGGAGAGTAGTGTTGTAGAGGAGGAAGAGGAGAGTAGTGTTGTAAAGGAGGAAAAGGAGGGTAGTGTTGTAGAGGAGGAAGAGTAGGGTAGTGTTGTGGAGGATGAAGAGTAGGGTAGTTTTGTGGAGGAAGAGGAGGAGGGGAGTTTTGTGGAGGAGGAAGAGGAGGGTAGTTTTGTGGAGGAGGAAGAGGAGAGTAGTGCTGTGGAGGAGGAAGAGGAGAGTAGTGCTGTGGACGAGGAAGAGGAGGGTAGTGTTGTGGATGAGGAGGAGGAGGGTAGTGCTGTGGAGAAAGAGGAGGGTAGTTCTGTGGCGGAGGAAGAGGAGGGCAGTGTTGTGGAGGAGGAAGAGGAGGGTAGTGTTGATGAGGAGGAAGAGGAGGGTAGTTTTGTGGAGGAGGAAGAGGAGGGTAGTTTTGTGGAGGAGGAAGAGGAGGGTAGTGCTGTGGAGGAGGAAGAGGAGGGTAGTGCTCTGGAGGAGGAAGAGGAGGGTAGTGTTGTGGAAGAGGAGGAGGAGGGTAGTGCTGTGAAGGATGAAGAGGAAGGTAGTGCTGTGGAGGAGGAAGAGTAGGGTAGTGTTGTGAAGGAGGAAGAGTAGGGTAGTGTTGTGGAGAAGGAAGAGGAGGGTAGTGTTGTGGAGAAGGAAGAGGAGGGTAGTGCTGTGGACGAGGAAGAGGAGGGTAGTGTTGTGGAGGAGGAAGAGGAGGGTAGTGTTGTAAAGGAGGAAGAAGAGGGGTAGTTTTGTGGAGGAGGAAGAGAAGGGTAGTGCTGTGGAGGAGGAAGAGGAGGGTAGTGTTGTGGAGGAGGAAGAGTAGGGTAGTGCTGTTGAGGAGGAAGAGGAGGGTAGTGTTGTAGAGGAGGAAGAGGAGGGTAGTAATGTAGAGGAGGAAGAGGAGAGTAGTGTTGTAGAGGAGGAAGAGGAGAGTAGTGTTGTAAAGGAGGAAGAGGAGGGTAGTGTTGTGGAGGAGGAAGAGGTGTGTAGTGTTGTGGAGGAGGAGGAGGAGGGTAGTGTTGTGGAGGAGGAAGAGGAGGGAAGTGTTGTAGAGGAGGAAGAGGAGGGTAGTAATGTAGAGGAGGAAGAGGAGAGTAGTGTTGTAGAAGAGGAAGAGGAGAGTAGTGTGGTAAAGGAGGAAGAGGAGGGTAGTGTTGTGGAGGAGGAAGAGGTGTGTAGTGTTGTGGAGGAGGAGGAGGAGGGTAGTGTTGTAAAGGAAGAAGAAGGAGGGTAGTATTGTGGAGGAGGAAGAAGAGGGTAGTGTTGTGGAGGAGGAAGAAGAGGGTAGTGTTGTGGAGGAGGAAGAGGAGGGTAGTGTTGTGGAGGAGGAAGAGAAGGGTAGTGCTGTGGAGGAGGAAGAGGAGGGTAGTGTTGTAGAGGAGGAAGAGGAGGGTAGTAATGTAGAGGAGGAAGAGGAGAGTAGTGTTGTAGAGGAGGAAGAGGAGAGTAGTGTTGTAGAGGAGGAAGAGGAGGGTAGTGTTGTGGAGGAGGAAGAGGTGTGTAGTGTTGTGGAGGAGGAGGAGGAGGGTAGTGTTGTGGAGGAGGAAGAGGAGGGTAGTGTTGTAAAGGAGGAAGAGGAGGGTAGTAATGTAGAGGATGAAGAGGAGAGTAGTGTTGTAGAGGAGGAAGAGGAGAGTAGTGTTCTAAAGGAGGAAGAGGAGAGTAGTGTTGTAGAGGAGGAAGTGTAGGGTAGTGTTGTGGAGGAGGAAGAGTAGGGTAGTTTTGTGGAGGAAGAGGAGGAGGGGAGTTTTGTGGAGGAGGAAGAGGAGGGTAGTTTTGTGGAGGAGGAAGAGGAGAGTAGTGCTGTGGAGGAGGAAGAGGAGAGTAGTGCTGTGGAGGAGGAAGAGGAGGGTAGTGTTGTGGAAGAGGAGCAGGAGGGTAGTGCTGTGGAGGAAGAGGAGGGTAGATCTGTGGAGGAAGAAGAGGAGGGTAGTGTTGTGGAGGAGGAAAAGGAGGGTAGTGTTGTTGAGGAGGAAGAGGAGGGTAGTTTTGTCGAGGAGGAAGAGGAGGGTAGTTTTGTGGAGGAGGAAGAGGAGGGTAGTGCTGTGGAGGAGGAAGAGGAGGGAAGTGCTGTGGAGGAAGAAGAGGAGGGTAGTGTTGTGGAAGAGGAGGAGGAGGGTAGTGCTGTGAAGGATGAAGAGGAAGGTAGTGCTGTGGAGGAGGAAGAGTAGGTTAGTGTTGTGGAGGAGGAAGAGTAGGGTAGTGTTGTGGAGAAGGAAGAGGAGGGTAGTGTTGTGGAGAAGGAAGAGGAGGGTAGTGCTGTGGACAAGGAAGAGGAGGGTAGTGTTGTAAAGGAGGAAGAAGAGGGTAGTTTTGTGGAGGAGGAAGAGAAGGGTAGTGCTGTGGAGGAGGAAGAGGAGGGTAGTGTTGTGGAGGAGGAAGAGTAGGGTAGTGTTGTGGAGGAGGAAGAGTAGGGTAGTGTTGTGGAGGAGGAAGAGGAGGGTAGTGTTGTTGAAAAGGAAGAGGAGGGTAGTATTGTGGAGAAGGAAGAGGAGGGTAGTGCTGTGGACGAGGAAGAGGAGGGTAGTGTTGTGGAGGAGGTAAAGGAGGGTAGTGTTGTAAAGGAGGAAGAAGAGGAGTAGTTTTGTGGAGGAGGAAGAGAAGGGTAGTGCTGTGGAGGAGGAAGAGGAGGGTAGTGTTGTGGAGGAGGAAGAGTAGGGTAGTGTTGTGGAGGAGGAAGAGGAGAGTAGTGTTGTGGAGAAGGAAGAGGAGGTTAGTTTTGTGGAGGAGGAAGAGGAGGGTAGTGCTGTTGAGGAGGAAGAGGAGGGTAGTGTTGTAGAGGAGGAAGAGGAGGGTAGTAATGTAGAGGAGGAAGAGGAGAGTAGTGTTGTAGAGGAGGAAGAGGAGAGTAGTGTTGTAAAGGAGGAAGAGGACTGTAGTGTTGTGGAGGAGGAAGAGGTGTGTAGTGTTGTGGAGGAGGAGGAGGAGGGTAGTGTTGTGGAGGAGGAAGAGGAGGGTAGTGTTGTAGAGGAGGAAGAGGAGGGTAGTAATGTAGAGGAGGAAGAGGAGAGTAGTGTTGTAGAAGAGGAAGAGGAGAGTAGTGTGGTAAAGGAGGAAGAGGAGGGTAGTGTTGTGGAGGAGGAAGAGGTGTGTAGTGTTGTGGAGGAGGAGGAGGAGGGTAGTGTTGTAAAGGAAGAAGAAGGAGGGTAGTATTGTGGAGGAGGAAGAGAAGGGTAGTGCTGAGGAGGAGGAAGAGGAGGGTAGTGTTGTGGAGGAGGAAGAAGAGGGTAGTGTTGTGGAGGAGGAAGAAGAGGGTAGTGTTGTGGAGGAGGAAGAAGAGGGTAGTGTTGTGGAGGAGGAAGAGGAGGGTAGTGTTGTGGAGGAGGAAGAGAAGGGTAGTGCTGTGGAGGAGGAAGAGGAGGGTAGTGTTGTAGAGGAGGAAGAGGAGGGTAGTAATGTAGAGGAGGAAGAGGAGAGTAGTGTTGTAGAGGAGGAAGAGGAGAGTAGTGTTGTAAAGGAGGAAGAGGAGGGTAGTGTTGTGGAGGAGGAAGAGGTGTGTAGTGTTGTGGAGGAGGAGGAGGAAAGTAGTGTTGTGGAGGAGGAAGAGGAGGGTAGTGTTGTAAAGGAGGAAGAGGAGGGTAGTAATGTAGAGGATGAAGAGGAGAGTAGTGTTGTAGAGGAGGAAGAGGAGAGTAGTGTTCTAAAGGAGGAAGAGGAGAGTAGTGTTGTAGAGGAGGAAGTGTAGGGTAGTGTTGTGGAGGAGGAAGAGTAGGGTAGTTTTGTGGAGGAAGAGGAGGAGGGGAGTTTTGTGGAGGAGGAAGAGGAGGGTAGTTTTGTGGAGGAGGAAGAGGAGAGTAGTGCTGTGGAGGAGGAAGAGGAGAGTAGTGCTGTGGAGGAGGAAGAGAGGGTAGTGTTGTGGAAGAGGAGGAGGAGGGTAGTGCTGTGGAGGAAGAGGAGGGTAGATCTGTGGAGGAAGAAGAGGAGGGTAGTGTTGTGGAGGAGGAAGAGGAGGGTAGTGTTGTTGAGGAGGAAGAGGAGGGTAGTTTTGTCGAGGAGGAAGAGGAGGGTAGTTTTGTGGAGGAGGAAGAGGAGGGTAGTGCTGTGGAGGAGGAAGAGGAGGGTAGTGCTGTGGAGGAAGAAGAGGAGGGTAGTGTTGTGGAAGAGGAGGAGGAGGGTAGTGCTGTGAAGGATGAAGAGGAAGGTAGTGCTGTGGAGGAGGAAGAGTAGGTTAGTGTTGTGGAGGAGGAAGAGTAGGGTAGTGTTGTGGAGAAGGAAGAGGAGGGTAGTGTTGTGGAGAAGGAAGAGGAGGGTAGTGCTGTGGACAAGGAAGAGGAGGGTAGTGTTGTAAAGGAGGAAGAAGAGGGTAGTTTTGTGGAGGAGGAAGAGAAGGGTAGTGCTGTGGAGGAGGAAGAGGAGGGTAGTGTTGTGGAGGAGGAAGAGTAGGGTAGTGTTGTGGAGGAGGAAGAGTAGGGTAGTGTTGTGGAGGAGGAAGAGGAGGGTAGTGTTGTTGAAAAGGAAGAGGAGGGTAGTATTGTGGAGGAGGAAGAGAAGGGTAGTGCTGTGGAGGAGGAAGAGGAGGGTAGTGTTGTGGAGGAGGAAGAAGAGGGTAGTGTTGTGGAGGAGGAAGAGGAGGGTAGTGTTGTGGAGGAGGAAGAGAAGGGTAGTGCTGTGGAGGAGGAAGAGGAGGGTAGTGTTGTGGAGGAGGAAAAGGAGGGTAGTGTTGTAGAGGAAGAGGAGGGTAGTGTTGTGGAGGAGGAAGAGGAGGGTAGTGTTGTGGTGGAGGAAGAGGAGGGTAGTGTTGTGGTGGAGGAAGAGAAAGGTAGTGCTGTGGAGGAGGGAGAGGAGGATAGTGTTGTGGAGGAGGAAGAGGAGGTTAGTGTTGTAGAGGAAGAGGAGGGTTGTGTTGTGGAGGAGGAAGAGGAGGGTAGTGTTGTGGAGGAGGAAGAAGAGGGTAGTGCTGTGGAGGAGGGAGAGGGGGGTAGTGTTGTGGAGGAGGAAGAGGAGGGTAGTGTTGTGGTGGAGGAAGAGATGGGTAGTGCTGTGGAGGAGGAAGAGGAGGATAGTGTTGTGGAGGAGGAAGAGTAGGTTAGTGTTGTGGAGGAGGAAGAGGAGGGTAGTGTTGTGGAGGAGGAGGGTAGTGTCGTTAAGGAGGAGGAGGAGGGAAGTGTTGTGGAGGATGAGGAGAAGGGAAGTGTTGTGGAGGAGGAAGAGTAGGGTAGTGTTGTGGAGGAGGAAGAATAGGGTAGTGTTGTGGAGGAGGAGGGTAGTGTCGTTAAGGAGGAGGAGGAGGGAAGTGTTGTGGAGGATGAGGAGAAGGGAAGTGTTGTGGAGGAGGAAGAGTAGGGTAGTGTTGTGGAGGAGGAAGAGTAGGGTAGTGTTGTGGAGGAGGAAGAGGAGGGTAGTGTTGTTGAAAAGGAAGAGGAGGGTAGTATTGTGGAGGAGGAAGAGGAGGGTAGTGCTGTGGAGGAGGAAGAGGAGGGCAGTGCTGTGGAGGAGGAAGAGGAGGGTAGTGTTGTGGAGGAAGAGGAGGATGGTTGTGTTGTTGGGGAGAAAGAGGAGGGAAGTGTTTTGGAGGAGGAGAAGGTGGGTAGAGTAGTGGAGGTGGAAGAGGAGGGTAGTGTTGTGGAGGAGTCGGAGGAGGGTTGTGTTGAGGAGGACGAAGACGAGGGTAGTGTTGTGGAGGAGGAAAAGGTGGGTAGTGTTGTGGAGGAGGAAGAGTAGGGTAGTGTTGTGGAGGAAGAGGAGGAGGGTAGTTTTGTGGAGGAGGAAGAGGAGGGTAGCGCTGTGGAGGAGGAAGAGGAGGGTAGCGCTGTGGAGGAGGAAGAGGAGGGTAGTGTTGTGGGAAGGAGAAGGAGGGTAGTGTTGTGGAGAAGGAAGAGGAGGGTAGTGCTGTGGAGGAGGAAGAGGAGAGTAGTGCTGTGGAGGAGGAAGAGGAGAGTAGTGCTGTGGAGGAGGAATAGGAGAGTAGTGTTGTGGAAGAGGAGGAGGAGGGTAGTGCTGTGGAGGAAGAGGAGGTTAGTTCTGTGGAGGAGGAAGAGGAGGGTAGTGTTGTGGAGGAGGAAGAGGAGGGTAGTTTTGTGGAGGAGGAAGAGGAGGGTAGTGCTGTGGAGGAGGAAGAGGAGGGTAGTGCTGTGGAGGAGGAAGAGGAGGGTAGTGTTGTGGAAGAGGAGGAGGAGGGTAGTGCTGTGAAGGATTAAGAGGAAGGTAGTGCTGTGGAGGAGGAAAAGTAGGGTAGTGTTGTGGAGGAGGAAGAGTAGGGTAGTATTGTGGAGAAGGAAGAGGAGGGTAGTGTTGTGGAGGAGGAAGAGGAGGGTAGTGTTGTAAAGGAGGAAGAAGAGGATAGTTTTGTGAAGGAGGAAGAGAAGGGTAGTGCTGTGGTGGAGGAAGAGGAGGGTAGTGTTGTGGAGGAGGAAGAGTAGGGTAGTGTTTTGGAGGAGGAAGAGGAGGGGAGTGTTGTAAAGGAGGAAGAGGAGGGTAGTATTGTGAAGGAGGAAGACAAGGGTAGTGCTGTGGAGGAGGAAGAGGAGGGTAGAGTTGTGGAGGAGGAAGAAGAGGGTAGTGTTGTGGAGGATGAAGAGAAGGGTAGTGCTGTGGAGGAGGAAGAGGAGGGTAGTGTTGTAGAGGAGGAAGAGGAGGGTAGTAATGTAAAGGAGGAAGAGGAGAGTAGTGTTGCAGAGGAGGAAGAGGAGGGTAGTGTTGTGGAGGAGGAAGAGAAGGGTAGTGCTCTGGATTAGGAAGAGGAGGGTAGTGTTGTAGAGGAGGAAGAGGAGGGTAGTAATGTAGAGGAGGAAGAGGAGAGTAGTGTTGTAGAGGAGGAAGAGGAGAGTAGTGTTGTAGAGGAGGAAGAGGAGAGTAGTGTTGTAAAGTAGGAAGAGGAGGGTAGTGTTGTGGAGGAGGAAGAGGTGTGTAGTGTTGTGGAGGAGGAGGAGGAGGGTAGTGTTGTGGAGGAGGAAGAGGAGGGTAGTGTTGTAGAGGAGGAAGAGGAGGGTAGTAATGTAGAGGAGGAAGAGGAGAGTAGTGTTGTAGAGGAGGAAGAGGAGAGTAGTGTTGTAAAGGAGGAAGAGGAGAGTCGTGTTGTAAAGGAGGAAGAGGAGAGTCGTGTTGTAAAGGAGGAAGAGGAGAGTAGTGTTGTAGAGGAGGAAGAGTAGGGTAGTGTTGTGGAGGAGGGAGAGTAGGGTAGTTTTGTGGAGGAAGAGGAGGAGGGGAGTTTTGTGGAGGAGGAAGAGGAGGGTAGTTTTGTGGAGGAGGAAGAGGAGAGTAGTGCTGTGGAGGAGGAAGAGGAGAGTAGTGCTGTAGAGGAGGAAGAGGAGGGTAGTGTTGTGGAAGAGGAGGGGGAGGTAGTGCTGTGGAGGAAGAGGAGGGTAGTTCTGTGGAGGAGGAAGAGGAGGGTAGTGTTGTGGAGGAGGAAGAGGAGAGTAGTGTTGTTGAGGAGGAAGAGGAGGGTAGTTTTGTCGAGGAGGAAGAGGAGGGTAGTTTTGTGGAGGAGGAAGAGGAGGGTAGTGCTGTGGAGGAGGAAGAGGAGGGTAGTGCTCTGGAGGAGGAAGAGGAGGGTAGTGTTGTGGAAGAGGAGGAGGAGGTTAGTGCTGTGAAGGATGAAGAGGAAGGTAGTGCTGTGGAGGAGGAAGAGGAGGGTAGTGTTGTGGACGAGGAGGAGGGTAGTGTTGTGGAGGAGGAGGAGGGTAGTGTTGTGGAGGAGGAAGAGGAGGGAAGGGTTTGTGAGAAAGGAGGAGGAGGATGATAGGGTTGGAGAGGCGGAAGTGGAGGGTAGTGTTGTGGGGAAGGAAGAGGAGGGAAGTGTTGTGGAGAAGGAAGAGGAGGGGAGTGTTGTGGAAGAAGAAGTGGAGGATAGTGTTGTGGAAGAAGAAGAGAAGGAAAGTGTTGTGTTGTGGTGTTGAGGAAGAGAGGGGTAGTGTTGTAAAGGAGGAGGAGGAGGGGGTGGGTAGTGTTGTGGATGAGGAAGAGGAAGAAAGTTTTGTGGGGATGGAAGAGGAAGGGAGTTTTGTGGAAAAAGAAGAGGAGGGTAGTGTTGAAGAGGAGGAGGAGGAGGGTAGTGTTATGGAGGAGGAGGAGGAGGGTAGTGTTGTGGAGGAGGAAGAGGAGGATAGTGTTATGGACGAGGAAGAGGATGGTAGGTTGTTTAGGAGGAAGAGGATGGTAGTGTTGCGGAGGAGGAAGAGGATGGTAGTGTTGTGGAGGAGGAAGAGGAGGGTAGTGTTGTAAAGGAGGAAGAAGAGGATAGTTTTGTGAAGGAGGAAGAGAAGGGTAGTGCTGTGGTGGAGGAAGAGGAGGGTAGTGTTGTGGAGGAGGAAGAGTAGGGTAGTGTTTTGGAGGAGGAAGAGGAGGGGAGTGTTGTAAAGGAGGAAGAGGAGGGTAGTATTGTGAAGGAGGAAGACAAGGGTAGTGCTGTGGAGGAGGAAGAGGAGGGTAGTGTTGTGGAGGAGGAAGAAGAGGGTAGTGTTGTGGAGGAGGAAGAGAAGGGTAGTGCTGTGGAGGAGGAAGAGGAGGGTAGTGTTGTAGAGGAGGAAGAGGAGGGTAGTAATGTAAAGGAGGAAGAGGAGAGTAGTGTTGCAGAGGAGGAAGAGGAGGGTAGTGTTGTGGAGGAGGAAGAGAAGGGTAGTGCTGTGGATTAGGAAGAGGAGGGTAGTGTTGTAGAGGAGGAAGAGGAGGGTAGTAATGTAGAGGAGGAAGAGGAGAGTAGTGTTGTAGAGGAGGAAGAGGAGAGTAGTGTTGTAGAGGAGGAAGAAGAGAGTAGTGTTGTAAAGTAGGAAGAGGAGGGTAGTGTTGTGGAGGAGGAAGAGGTGTGTAGTGTTGTGGAGGAGGAGGAGGAGGGTAGTGTTGTGGAGGAGGAAGAGGAGGGTAGTGTTGTAGAGGAGGAAGAGGAGGGTAGTAATGTAGAGGAGGAAGAGGAGAGTAGTGTTGTAGAGGAGGAAGAGGAGAGTAGTGTTGTAAAGGAGGAAGAGGAGAGTCGTGTTGTAAAGGAGGAAGAGGAGAGTAGTGTTGTAGAGGAGGAAGAGTAGGGTAGTGTTGTGGAGGAGGGAGAGTAGGGTAGTTTTGTGGAGGAAGAGGAGGAGGGGAGTTTTGTGGAGGAGGAAGAGGAGGGTAGTTTTGTGGAGGAGGAAGAGGAGAGTAGTGCTGTGGAGGAGGAAGAGGAGAGTAGTGCTGTAGAGGAGGAAGAGGAGGGTAGTGTTGTGGAAGAGGAGGAGGAGGTAGTGCTGTGGAGGAAGAGGAGGGTAGTTCTGTGGAGGAGGAAGAGGAGGGTAGTGTTGTGGAGGAGGAAGAGGAGAGTAGTGTTGTTGAGGAGGAAGAGGAGGGTAGTTTTGTCGAGGAGGAAGAGGAGGGTAGTTTTGTGGAGGAGGAAGAGGAGGGTAGTGCTGTGGAGGAGGAAGAGGAGGGTAGTGCTGTGGAGGAGGAAGAGGAGGGTAGTGTTGTGGAAGAGGAGGAGGAGGTTAGTGCTGTGAAGGATGAAGAGGAAGGTAGTGCTGTGGAGGAGGAAGAGGAGGGTAGTGTTGTGGACGAGGAGGAGGGTAGTGTTGTGGAGGAGGAGGAGGGTAGTGTTGTGGAGGAGGAGGAGGGTAGTGTTGTGGAGGAGGAGGAGGGTAGTGTTGTGGAGGAGGAAGAGGAGGGAAGGGTTTGTGAGAAAGGAGGAGGAGGATGATAGTGTTGGAGAGGCGGAAGTGGAGGGTAGTGTTGTGGGGAAGGAAGAGGAGGGAAGTGTTGTGGAGAAGGAAGAGGAGGGGAGTGTTGTGGAAGAAGAAGTGGAGGATAGTGTTGTGGAAGAAGAAGAGAAGGAAAGTGTTGTGTTGTGGTGTTGAGGAAGAGAGGGGTAGTGTTGTAAAGGAGGAGGAGGAGGGGGTGGGTAGTGTTGTGGATGAGGAAGAGGAAGAAAGTTTTGTGGGGATGGAAGAGGAAGGGAGTTTTGTGGAAAAAGAAGAGGAGGGTAGTGTTGAAGAGGAGGAGGAGGAGGGTAGTGTTATGGAGGAGGAGGAGGAGGGTAGTGTTGTGGAGGAGGAAGAGGAGGATAGTGTTATGGACGAGGAAGAGGATGGTAGTGTTGTTTAGGAGGAAGAGGATGGTAGTGTTGCGGAGGAGGAAGAGGATGGTAGTGTTGTGGAGGAGGAAGAGGAGGGTAGTGTTGTGGAGGAGGAAGAGGAGAGTAGTGTTGTGGAGGATAAAGAGGAGGCTAGTGTAGTGGAGGAGGAAGAGGAGGGTAGTGTTTTGGAGGAGGAGGAGGATGGTTATGTTATGCAGAAGGAAGAAGAGAGTAGTGTTGTGGAGGAGGAGGAAGAGGAAGGAAGTGTTGTGGAGGAGGAAGAGGAGGGTAGTGTTGTGGAGAAGGAAGAGGAGGGTAGAGTTGTGGAGTAGGAAGAGGAGGGTAGAGTTGTGGAGGAGGAAGGGGAGGGTAGTGTTGTTGAGATGGAAGAGGAGGGTAGTGTTGTGGAGGAGGAAGAAGAGGGAAGTGTTGTGGAGGAGGAAGAGGAGGGAAGTGTTGTGGGAAGAGGGGGAGGGTAGTGATGTGGAGGAGGAAGAGGAGGGTAGTATTGTGGGGGAGGAAGTGGAGGGTAGTGTTGAGGAGGAGGAAGAGGAGGGAAGGGTTTGCGAGGGAGGAGGAGGAGGAGGATAGTGTTGGGGAGGCGGAAGAAGAGGGTAGTGTTGTGGAGGAGGAGAAGGAGGGAAGTGTTTTGAAGAAGGAAGAGGAGGGTAGCGTTGTGGAGGAGGAAGAGGAGGGTAGCGTTGTGGAGGAGGAGGATGAGGGAAGTGTTGTGGAGGAGGAAGAGGAGGGAAGTGGTGTGAAGGAGGAAGAGGAGGGTAGTGCTGAGGAGGAGGAAGAGGAGGAGGGTAGTGTTATGGAGGAGGAAGAGGAGGGTAGTGTTGTGGAGGAGCAAGAGGAGGGTAGTGCTGAGGAGGAGGAAGAGGAGGAGGGTATTGTTATGGAGGAGGAAGAGGAGGGTAGTGTTGTGGAGGACGAAGAGGAGGGTAGTGTTGTGGAGGAGGAAGAAGAGGGTAGTGTTGTGGAGGAGGAAAAGGAGGGTAGTGCTGAGAAGGAGTAAGAGGAGGGTAGTGTTGTGGAAGAAGAAGTGGAGGATAGTGTTGTGGAAGAGGAGGGTAGTGTTGCGGAAGAGGAGGGAAGTGTTGTGGAGAAGGAAGAGGAGGGGAGTGTTGTGGAAGAAGAAGAGAAGGGAAGTGTTGTGGAGGAGGAGGGTAGTGCTGTGGAAGAAGAAGTGGAGGATAGTGTTGTGGAGGAGGAGGGTAGTGTTGTGGAAGAAGAAGTGGAGGATAGTGTTGTCGAAAAGGAAGAGGAGGGTAGTGATATGGAGGAGGAGGAGGAGGGTAGTGTTGTGCAGAAGGACGAGGAGGGAAGTGTTGTGGAAGAAGAAGAGAAGGGAAGTGTTGTGGAGGAGGAAGAGGAGGATAGTGTTGTGGAGGAGGAAGAGGAGGGTAGTGCTGTGGAGGAGGAAGAGGAAGGTAGTGTTGTGGAGGAGGAAGAGGAGGATAGTGTTGTGGAGCAGGAAGAGGAGGGTAGTGTTTTGGAGGAGGAAGAGGAGGGTAGTGTTGTGGAGGAGGAAGAGGATAGTAGTTTTGTGGAGGAGGAAGAGGAGGGTAGTGTTGTGGAGGAGGAAGAGGAGGGTAGTGTTGCGGAGGAGGAAGAGGAGGGTAGTGTTGTGGAGGAGGAAGAGGAGGATAGTGTTGTGGAGCAGGAAGAGGAGGGTAGTGTTTTGGAGGAGGAAGAGGAGGGTAGTGTTGCGGAGGAGGAAGAGGATAGTAGTTTTGTGGAGGAGGAAGAGGAGGGTAGTGTTGTGGAGGAGGAAGAGGAGGGTAGTGTTTTGGAAAAGGAGGAGGAGGGATGTGTTATGCAGAAGGAAGAAGAGAGAAGTGTTGTGGAGGAGGAGGAAGAGGAAGGAAGTGTTGTGGAGGAGGAAGAGGAGAGAAGTGTTGTGGAGGAGGAGGAGGAGGGTAGTGTTGGAGAGGCGGAAGAGGAGGGTAGTTCTGACGAGGAGGAAGAGGAGGATAGTGTTGTGGAAAAGGAAGAGGAGGACAGTTTTGCGCAGAAGTAAGAGGAGGGTAGTTTTGAGGACCAGGAAGAGGAGGGAAGTGTTGTAAAGGAGGAGGAGGAGGGTAGTGGTATGGAGGAGGAGGAGGAGGGTAGTGGTATGGAGGAGGAGGAGGAGGAGGGTAGTGTTGTGGATGAGGAAGAGGAAGAAAGTTTTGTGGAGAAGGAAGAGGAGGGTAGTGTTGAAGAGGAGGAGGAGGAGGGTAGTGGTATGGAGGAGGAGGAGGAGGGTAGTGTTGTGGAGGAGGAAGAGAGGGGTAGTGCTGTGGAGGAGGAAGAGGAGGATAGTGTTGTGGAGGAGGAAGAGGAGGGTAGTGTTGTGGAGGAGTAAGAGGAGGATAGTGTTGTGGTGAAGGAAGAGGATGGGTAGTGCTTTGGAGTAGGAAGAGGAGGGTTGTGTTATGCAGAATGAAGAAGAGAGTAGTGTTGTGGAGGAGGAGTAGGAGGGTTGTGTTCATGAGGAGGAAGAGGAAGGAAGGGTTTGTGAGGGAGGAGGAGGAGGATAGTGTTGGGGAGGCGGAAGATGAGGGTAGTGTTGTGGAGAAGGAAGAGGAGGGTAGTGTTGTGGAGAAGGAAGAGGAGGGTAGTGTTGTGGAGAAGGAAGAGGACGGAATTGTTGTGGAAGAAGAAGAGAAGGGTAGTGTTGTGGAGGAGGAAGAGGGGGTAGTGTTGTGGACGAGGAAGAGGAGGGTAGTGTTGTGGAGGAGTAAAAGGAGAGGAGTGTTGTGGAGAAGGAAGAAGAGGGAAGTGTTTTGGAGGAGGAAGAGGAGGGGAGTGTTGTGGAAGAAGAAGAGGAGGGTGGTGTTGAGGAGGAGGGGGTGGGTAGTGTTGTGGAGGAGGAAGAGGAGGGAAGTGTTGTGGAGAAGGAAGAGGATGGTAGTGTTGTGGAGGAGGAGGAGGAGGGTAGTGTTGTGGAGGAGGAGGAGGAGGGTAGTGTTGTGGAGAAGGAAGAGGAGGGTAGTGTTGTGGAGGAGGAGGAGGAGGGTAGTGTTGTGGAGAAGGAGGAGGAGGAGGGTAGTGTTGTGGAGAAGGAAGAGGAGGGTAGTGTTGTGGAGAAGGAAGAGGAGGGTCGTGTTGTGGAGAAGGAAGAGGGGGGGGGAAGTGTAGTGGAGGAGGAAGAGGAGGTAGTGTTGTGGAGGAGGAGGAGGAAGAAGGTAGTGTTGTGGAGGAGGAAGAGGAGGGAAGTGGTGTGGAGGAGGAAGAGGAGGTTAGTGTTGTGGAGGAGGAAGAGTTGTGAAGTGTTTTGGAGGAGGAGGAGGAAGAGGAGGGTAGTGTTGTGGAGGAGGAGGAAGAGGAGGGTAGTGTTGTGGAGGAGGAAGAGGAGGGTAGTGTTGTGGAGGAGGAAGTGGAGGGTAGTGTTGTGGAGGAGGAGGAAGAGGAGGGTAGTGTTGTGGAGGAGGAAGTGGAGGGTAGTGTTGTGGAGGAGGACGAGGAGGGCAGTGTTGTGGAGGAGGAAGTGGAGGATAGTGTTGTGGAAGAGGAAGAGGAGGGTATTGTTGTGGAGGAGGAAGAGGAGTGTAGTGTTGTGGAGGAGGAGTAGGAGGGAAGTGTTGTGGAGAAGGAAGATGAGGGTAGTGTTGTGGAGAAGGATGAGGAGGGTTGTGTTGTGGAGAAGGAAGAGGAGGGTGGTGTTGTGGAGAAGGAAGAGGAGGGTAATGTTGTGGAGGAGGAAGTGCATGGTAGTGTTGTGGAGGAGGAGGAGGAGGGTAGTGTTGTGGAGGAGGAAGAGGAGGACAGTGTTGTGGAGGAGGAAGTAGAGGATAGTGTTGTGGAGGAGGAAGAGGAGGGTATTGTTGTGGAGGAGGAAGAGGAGAGTAGTGTTGTGGAGGAGGAGTAGGAGGGAAGTGTTGTGGAGAAGGAAGATGAGGGTAGTGTTGTGGAGAAGGATGAGGAGGGTTGTGTTGTGGAGAAGGAAGAGGAGGGTGGTGTTGTGGAGAAGGAAGAGGAGGGTAGTGATGTGGATGGGGAAGAGGAGGAGGGGAGTGTTGTGGAGGAAGTGGAGGGTAGTGTTGTTAATGAGGAGGAGGGTAGTGTTGTGGAGGACAAGTAGGGTAGACCAAGGAAGCAGCACTCACCCTTTCACCAACACAGTAGGCCAGGTGTGAGGGAATCAGATTCCCTCAGCTAGTTTTACTAGTTTCTAAATTAGGCTAGTCACTCTAGAAACTGAAGCTTTCAAACTAACATATACTTGTGGGGTGTTGAATGAAAGCTTATGTTATGGTCTATCATTTGTGAGTAGTCAGAAGTCTGTGATTGCTCTGTAGAGAGAATTACAGAGATGTTCCTGTTTCTGTGAAATAGGATGGGGAGGGGAGAGTGTATGGTATGAGAGGATACTTGACTAAAACCGTTAGAGGTGGGGGGGGGGGGGAGAGTGGAGTGAACGTTGCCCCCCCCCCCCCCTAACATGTGAGACAGTACGCCACTGTCTTTTAGGCCTCCCCTTCCTTGTGACGTCACGGGACGCTCGAGGGTGAGTGAGCCTGTGATTGGAGTAGGCAAGTGTGCTCCAAGCCGAGTTTTGGCGCGAACGGCTGTGATTGGGAGCAGCACGAGGGAGCCGTGCCAGCTCCATGCTGATTGGTCAAGACAAAGTAGGGAGGAGGTATGGGTATTTTGAGTTTCAAAAGCCCGGGAAATAGGCAGTCTGAGCAGGGTAGCAGGTGGACTAGGACGTGTCGGGGTGGAGGGGGGGAGTTTTCCCCTTTCCACCCCCGTTAATCGCGGACATTACCGTGTTAACTAGCAGGGATGGCACCCCTGCTATCCCTGGTTGTGTCTAGGCCCAATATTCGTGAAATTCGAGGGCCGACGATTTACGGAAGGAACAGTAAAAAACTAAAGAGACAGTTGACAGTGTTCACCCATGAGGCAGCTGGCAGAGCCTCATGGTGTAACAGGTGGGTCGAGTATCCTGTCTAGTGTTGTATGGACAATGGACAATCGGTGGTATTATGGGCAGTGTAATTGAGTGTGATATTACAGGCCCATGTTGGATTTTTTGTATTCCACCTAGCGGCGGCCATGTGGTGACGCCGCCGGCCATTGTCACCCCAGTGTAGAGCAAGGCAGGCTCTGGTTTGCTGGAGTTGTGGGCGATTCCTCAACCACGTGTGTATGCCCGGGGGCCACCCCGGCCACCCGCCGCATGGCCCAGCCACATGGCCTGGCTACCCCACCCGCCTGTCCGCGCGCCAGCCACCCACCCAGGCCACCCGCACGGCCAAACCCCACCCCACCCCGCGCACCAGCTCAGCCGGGTGGGGTGCTATGACGTCATGCACTACCCGTGGTCACCCCCGGCCACCCAGCCGCTCAGCCCGGCCCGGCTCGGCCCGCGCGTTTCTACCCACCCGCCTGCCCGCGCCGGCTACCACCACCCCAACCCCACCCCCCTCTCAACTCGGGAGGGGCGCTGTGGGCCACGCGGTGGCCACATGCCTTGGCCACTTTCCCGGGACAGCCTAAGGCCACATCTTGTCGATGCATGAGGAGCAAGATAAGTGTTAACAGCTAGGGTGGTAGTGACCTGGGAAATGAGTAAAAAAAATAAGGAGAGTACACGGGACCACACTGTAGTATCATGATGTATATATGTGTGTAGTAGACTGACTAGAGTATGTAACCGGTCAGTGTAGAGATTTACCATATAAGTGATCCGGCCTGTCGATTCTATATAATCGTTCAGACTGGATTAATGCCATAGAGTACCGTATATTAATTATATTCATTAGAGGTAGGCAGGCCAGGTTGCAGGGATGTCAGTGGGTACCCTGAGGTCTGTGTAGTTAGTTACATTTACCTGATGATATTTTTCATTGATTATGTGAATGCCATGTCTATGTGTTCATTTGCATGCTTTATGTACTGTGTTGTGTGGTGAGTCAGCAGATGTGATTGCTGACTGATTGCCTAATGATGTCATTAGCATGTGGGGTATGCTGAGAGCATCATTATGTTGCAGGTTTGTGCAGTGTTGTTATCAGTTTATACGATATTATTATTGCCCTCGGAGCGGTGTTGAGGGTTTAAGGGACCTCTAGGATTATTCAGGGGAATTCACAGTACTTAATGAGAGCAGGCAATTGATGGGTTAATTGCCTTGCTGAGGTAAGTGTGTGTTCACAGTAGTCCTTTGCAACGGTTGCAAGAAAAAGAGGGGGGCAGTAATATTGGTATACTCTTGTGTGTTGCACAACCGTGTGTCATTATTGTGTGGGCACAGTAATTAGCCTGTTGCAGTAGCCGAAACCATATGTGGGCAATGCATTTGTGTTGTTGCATGCCATTATAGTGTGACCTATGTAACACTGGGGTTACTTTGTTTCTTTAAGTTGTGTTGAGGACTTAAGGATTCAGTGAGTTAATAATTGGGGAATTAACTGGATAAGGGGTGCACACTTAGTATTGTTGTGTGAGTAAGGACTCTTATGAGAGAGAACAGCGTTGAGCTTGAGTGAGATACGTCTCAGGAGCAATTAATTGTCCGTGTGACAACTAATTGACCACTCTAGCTAATTATGTAATTAGCCTTCTCATCATGAATTCACGTAGTGGGAGAGGATCTGTCAGAGTCTGTCAGTATTTGTGTTAACGTAATTTGCTCGAGACTAATTACCTTTCTGGGGTATAGCAATTAGTGGCTCAGGTTAATAAGTGGAGTAATTAACATTGGAGAGCTCCGATGACTCGGTAAAGCGAGGTCATGGAGCTAGCATAAATCGTTGTATTAATCATATTCTGTCTGAGGACAATGGATTAGTGGCAAATCTTGTTAATTAGGGGTAATTAACTCCTTTCCCGTGAATTCACAGTGTTTGATGAGACCTGCTTAGGCAGTGCAGAGCGAGACGTATTTATGGATGATTAATTATCGGTCCTGGTGACAGTTAATTAATTGCTCAGAATTAATTAGGGAATTAATTAGGGTAATTAACACTCACTAGAAAATTTTTGACACAGACTGTTGAGAAGCTACCAAGTTAGGGTAAGCTTAGTTAACGTAACTCAATGGGGATGTAATTTGTGGTCCGTTTGACCTTAATTGAGGATTACTCACTGAATACTTGCAAGGAGTCAAGTGTGATGTAATATAAGTTTGAGTTATTGTTAACAAGAGAGACAAGTGTTAATGATTAACGTAGAGTATCATCATGTTGTTGTCTAGTGTGAGACAATTGTTTGTGATTACCGTAGTACTTTGTTGCTGACTGCTGCGATCAGTCAATTAACGTAATTAATCACTTAAGGCAATTTCTTTTGGTTGTCGTCTGGTGCCGAGAGTAGAGTAATCTAGGGATTTGTGGAGTTGTGTCCCAGAATCCCGCCTTGCCTGTCTTTGTTACTGTTTACAACAGGGCAACTTCTTATGGGGAGTTGCAAAGAGTGTTCACACTGGGCTGTGATAGGGGGGGGGGTCACTGTTGGACTACCCTCATAGTTACGTGGGTCTCTTCTGGGGGGCGGGAGGATCCCTAAGCTTGTGATTATAGTAGCTGTCAGGGAAACCGAGACACTATTGATTGCATGCTTGTGTCTTCAGTGGAAATCCTTCATTTGTTCAGTTAGTTCATGTTGTCAGCCCGAAGTGTCAGCAAGATGGAGCCTGCTGTCACTTCTCGAGGAGCTGTTGAATAGCTGTGTTGCAAATGCCACTTGATGTACAATAACGTAACCATTCGCTGTGGTGTAACTTAGTCTGTGATATTTTTCTTTGTTTTGCAATATTGCGTCATCAGTGGGCACACCTGTGTTCAGGTTAGTTCAGTATGCAGCCGCACAGCAAGGGTTGCTATTTAGCTGTTTGTTATCGTGCCACTGGATGGACATTAACGTAACGTAAACTCGGTAATGTAGTAGTTAGTCTCTTGTTATTAATAAATTGTTATGTTATAGAAAAGGGTCTTTGATGTCAACCCTTCAACCATATTATTCCACCATATTTCTGCATATTATTAAATGTTGATGTGATCTTGGTAAGGCGGCTGTTCTTGGGAATTCGAATTCCAATTCATAGCGCCACATCATATATAAATATTTGATTGTGAGAACCCGTCGGTTACCCTTTATTAGTTTTAACGTCCTGTTTAACTAGGAGGAGCCAGCGGCCTATTGTGGACAGGTTTTCACCCCTGGTGGTGGAGGCCTGGCGGTTTGCTCCCGCTTTTCCTTTTTCTACTGGACTCATGCTTAACTGCCGTCAGCAGCCTTTAAACTTGTAGTCCACCTCCTAAGGGAGGTAGGCGTAGAAAAAAATATCACACCAGGGAGACAACACTGACCCTCTCACCAACACAGTAGGCCAGGGTGACAACACTGACCCTCTCACCAATAATGTAGACCAGGGAGGCAACACTGACCCTCTCACCAACACAGTAGGCCAGGGAGGCAACACTCACCCTCTCACCAACACAGTAGGCCAGGGAGACAACACTGACCCTCTCACCAACACAGTAGGCCAGGGTGACAACACTGACCCTCTCACCAATAATGTAGACCAGGGAGGCAACACTGACCCTCTCACCAACACAGTAGGCCAGGGAGGCAACACTCACCCTCTCACCAACACAGTAGACCAGGGAGGCAACACTCACCCTCTCACCAACACAGTAGGCCAGGGAGGCAACACTCACCCTCTCACCAACACAGTACGCCAGGGAGGCAACACTCACCCTCTCACCAACACAGTAGGCCAGGGAGACAACACTCACCCTCTCACCAACACAGTAGGCCAGGGAGGCAACACTGACCCTCTCACCACCACAGTAGGCCAGGGAGACAACACTGACCCTCTCACCAACACAGTAGGCCAGGGAGGCAACACTCACCCTCTCACCAACACAGTAGGCCAGGGAGACAACACTGACCCTCTCACCAACACAGTAGGCCAGGGAGGCAACACTCACCCTCTCACCAACACAGTAGGCCAGGGAGACAACACTGACCCTCTCACCAACACAGTAGGCCAGGGAGGCAACACTGACCCTCTCACCAACACAGTAGGCCAGGGAGGCAACACTCACCCTCTCACCAACACAGTAGGCCAGGGAGACAACACTGACCCTCTCACCAACACAGTAGGCCAGGGAGGCAACACTGACCCTCTCACCAACACAGTAGGCCAGGGAGGAAACACTCACCCTCTCACCAACACAGTAGACCAGGGAGGCAACACTGACCCTCTCACCAACACAGTAGGCCAGGGAGACAACACTCACCCTCTCACCAACACAGTAGGCCAGGGAGGCAACACTCACCCTCTCACCAACACAGTAGGCCAGGGAGGCAACACTCACCCTCTCACCAACACAGTAGGCCAGGGAGACAACACTGACCCTCTCACCAATAATGTAGACCAGGGAGGCAACACTGACCCTCTCACCAATACAGTAGGCCAGGGAGGCAACACTCACCCTCTCACCAACACATTAGGCCAGGGAGGCAACACTGACCATCTCACCAACACAGTAGGCCAGGGAGGCAACACTCACCCTCTCACCAACACAGTAGGCCAGGGAGACAACACTGACCCTCTCACCAACACAGTAGACCAGGGAGGCAACACTCACCCTCTCACCAACACAGTAGGCCAGGGAGGCAACACTCACCCTCTCACCAACACAGTAGGCCAGGGAGGCAACACTCACCCTCTCACCAACACAGTAGGCCAGGGAGGCAACACTCACCCTCTCACCAACACAGTAGGCCAGGGAGGCAACACTCACCCTCTCACCAACACAGTAGGCCAGGGAGGCAACACTCACCCTCTCACCAACACAGTAGGCCAGGGAGGCAACACTCACCCTCTCACCAACACAGTAGGCCAGGGTGACAACACTCACCCTCTCACTAACACAGTAGGCCAGGGAGGCAACACTCACCCTCTCACCAACACAGTAGGCCAGGGTGACCACACTCACCCTCTCACCAACACAGTAGGCCAGGGTGACCACACTCACCCTCTCACCAACACAGTAGGCCAGGGAGGCAACACTCACCCTCTCACCAACAAAGTAGGCCAAGGTGACCACACTCACCCTCTCACCAACACAGTAGGCCAGGGTGACCACACTCACCCTCTCACCAACACAGTACGCCAGGGAGGCAACACTGACCCTCTCACCAACACAGTACGCCAGGGAGGCAACACTCACCCTCTCACCAACACAGTTGACCAGGGAGACAACACTCACCCTCTCACCAACACAGTAGGCCAGGGAGACAACACTGACCCTCTCACCAACACAGTAGGCCAGGGAGGCAACACTGACCCTCTCACCAACACAGTAGGCCAAGGAGGCAACACTCACCCTCTCACCAACACAGTAGACCAGGGAGGCAACACTGACCCTCTCACCAACACAGTAGGCCAGGGAGGCAACACTCACCCTCTCACCAACACAGTAGACCAGGGAGGCAACACTCACCCTCTCACCAACACAGTAGGCCAGGGAGGCAACACTCACCCTCTCACCAGCACAGTAGGCCAGGGAGGCAACACTCACCCTCTCACCAACACAGTAGGCCAGGGAGGCAACACTGACCCTCTCACCAACACAGTAGGCCAGGGTGACAACACTCACCCTCTCACCAGCACAGTAGGCCAGGGTGACAACACTCACCCTCTCACCAACACAGTAGACCAGGGAGGCAACACTCACCCTCTCACCAACACAGTAGGCCAGGGAGGCAACACTCACCCTCTCACCAACACAGTAGGCCAGGGTGACCACACTCACCCTCTCACCAACACAGTAGGCCAGGGTTACAACACTCACCCTCTCACCAACACAGTAGGCCAGGGAGGCAACACTCACCCTCTCACCAACACAGTAGGCCAGGGTGACAACACTCACCCTCTCACCAGCACTGTAGGCCAGGGAGGCAACACTCACCCTCTCACCAACACAGTAGACCAGGGAGGCAACACTGACCCTCTCACCAACACAGTAGACCAGGGTGACCACACTCACCCTCTCAACAACACAGTAGACCAGGGTGACCACACTCACCCTCTCACCAACACAGTAGGCCAGGGTGACAACACTGACCCTCTCACCAACACAGTAGGCTAGGGAGGCAACACTCACCCTCTCACCAACACAGTAGGCCAGGGAGGCAACACTCACCCTCTCACCAACACAGTAGGCCAGGGTGACCACACTGACCCTCTCACCAACACAGTAGGCCAGGGTGACAACACTCACCCTCTCACCAACACAGTAGGCCAGGGTGACAACACTCACCCTCTCACCAACACAGTAGGCCAGGGTGACAAAACTCACCCTCTCACCAACACAGTAGGCCAGGGTGACAACACTCACCCTCTCACCAACACAGTAGGCCAGGGTGACCACACTCACCCTCTCACCAACACAGTAGGCTAACACAGTTAATATACCTACTATATACATGCCTCACCTGTGACAGAAAAAAACATGTTTTTTGAGAAACCGGGCCATCTGTTGGACGTAAGACCAACACATGCAGAAATCTCCGAAAGATCTTCACCTATTGCTTTGAAATTTTGACACAGCTTTCCATTCAAATACATGCAGGTTTTTATATTTACTATACTGTTCATATTGTGAGAATAGTTTTTGTATTTTTTTATTGTTTTTCATTTCGTTTTTTAACTGTTCTACTTATTTTTCAGTGATGCCTGAAAACTTAATAAGATCATCAGATGTTCCCATTTTTTCTGACGGGAACATCAAATCATTTGAGAACGCATCGGACGAGGTAGTGAGGAATGGTGGGGAAGGACGAGGGGATATGAATTTGGAATGGTGGGGAGGACAAGAGGACTAGAGAGGGGAATGGTGGGGAGAACGATGGGATTGTGTGTTTGGGGTAATGGTGGGAAGGACATGGCGATAGGAGAATGGAAGATGTTTGGGACGAAGGAATGGAGGGTGGAGAGTTGCGGGAGGACAAGAGAGCAGTAAAGTGGGAGATGATGGGGAGGACGAGCGGACGGGGAAGTGTAGCATGGTGAGGAGGAGGAGGGGGATGGGGGGAATGGAGAATGGTGGGGAGGACAAGGAAACCGTTGAGTGGAGGATGGTGGGGAGGACAAGGGAACAGGGGAGGAAGGAATGATGGGGAGGACAGGAGTACGGGTTAGTTAAGTATAGTGGGGAGGACGAGTGGACAGGGGAAGTGGGGAATGGTGGGGAGGACGAGGGGGCGGGAGAGGGGGGAATGGTGGGGGAGGATGACGACACAGGGGAATGGTTGGGAGGACTATGGGATGGGATGGGATGGGATGGGAGAGGTAGACTAGTGGAAAGGTCAGGAAGGACAGGGAAGGGTTGCTGCGACGTTGTTGAGCCAAAGCAATGCGTGGCCGGGTACAGCCAGTCTATATATATTATTAAATACCTATTAAATAGATGCCACATCTGTGACAGGTAAAAACCTGTTTTTTTACAAAACAAAA
>NC_091151.1:6676505-6692717 GCF_040958095.1 Procambarus clarkii
TGGCAATAAAATGTTGGCAATACTAGTTCGAGGAAAGAGAAACATTGTTGCCATCACCATTCAACCAATATATTCATAAATGGTATGCAATTAATGATATATGAGAATGGCGGATTGAGGCACGAGGAACATTGTTGTCGTCATCAGTTAATAATGAGCTTAACAGATATTCTGAACACCACCTATAGTTATCTTACCATGCAAGCTTAAGGCATGAGCAACACGCCTGATAAATCTATATAAATGTAAATGTTCGTTTGTTCAAAATCGCTAATCTCCGAAAGTTCTTCACCGATTGCTTCGAAATTTAACCACAACGTTTCATTCGCATCCGAGGTTCTTTTTTATATACATACTATATAGATGTCACGTCTGTGCCGGGAAAAAATGTTTTTTTTTCATATTTTTTCATGTTTTTTCATGTGAGGGAAATCATCGAAACCTCTTTACCGATTGCTCTGAAAATCTGACACACCGTTGCATTCGAATAGGGGCGTGTTTTTATGCACCTACTATATACATGCTACTATACTATACTATATACATACATACGGTGGAATTGAGCTGTGTTATTTACAATACCGTTCATTTCGTAAGTGTAAGTATAGATGCCACACCTGAGACAGGTAAAAACAATCATTTTTTAAGAAACAGCGCCATCTGTTGCACGAAGAGCAGCACACGCTATAATAAATATGTTACTATTCCATTTCAATGTTTCCGATTGCATTGACAAATTGAATTTTCGTAGATTTCGATTTATTTTCAATTTAATTTATTTATTATGTGTGACAGTGCGTGAAATTGAGCAGAGTTGATTACAATACCAATCATTTTGCGAGTATACGTATAGATGCTACACCTGTGACAGGTAAAAACATGCTTTTTGTTTAAAAACAGTGCCATCTATTGCCCGTAATAGCAACATGCACTATCCTAAATATGTTACGATGCCTTTCAATATTTCCGATTTCATTGATAAATTGAATTCATAAATTTTGATTCATTTTCATTTTGGTTTAATTATTTTGTGTGACATTGCATTGGAATTAAGCTGTGTTATTTACCATACCGTTCATTTTGTCGGAATAGTTTATTTTTTATATTTTTTTCATTTTGTTTTCATTGTGTTTTATCTGGGATTTTTTATATAACGGTAATGGGAACATCAGATCATTTGATGTTCCCAATTTTCTGATGGGAACCTCAGATCATTTGCGAATGCATCGGACGAGGGAGTGGGGAATGGTGTATTACTATAACTATGATATCCTGCTTCACACTTGTTGTCTTTATCTAACTATACTGACTCGAGAAGAGAGGAACATTGTGCTATCATTGTTAGAAAAAACAAGATGATCGCTGAGGATATCCATCATCACCCAAGCTGGTATATGATCACACAAGCTTGAGACAAAGAAAACAAGGAGTTGACAATGTTAGTTAAACAATATTACTAATAAAGATATTATGCATCCTACCAGTCGTTATCTGAACAAATCTTAAGACTGAAGCAAACATGTGTTAATTATGTCAATAAAACATCATTATAGTTCTTGAATCCCAAAATTATTAGCTGACTATAATGGATTGAGACAAAAGCAAGATGGTTTTTACTATTTACTGTTATTCATGACATCTACATGTACATTATCTATACAACACAAGTCACTATATGACTATACCAACCTGCAACTAGAACAACAAGGATGTTCAAGTTGTAGGTTATTATGGTCCTTGTTGCACTTTCATTTTTATGGAGAAATTAAACTCCAGCATACTACTGTCCGTAAGAGTTAGATTTTATTGATACCGAACAAATTTACACACACACACACACACACACACACACACACACAAGGCTCTGTACTCGGTCCTATCTTGTTTCTGATATATGTAAATGATCTCCCGGAGGGTATCGATTCGTTTCTCTCAATGTTTGCGGACGATGCTAAAATTATGAGAAGGATTAAAACAGAAGAGGACTGTTTGAGGCTTCAAGAAGACCTAGACAAGCTGAAGGAATGGTCGAACAAATGGTTGTTAGAGTTTAACCCAACCAAATGTAATGTAATGAAGATAGGTGTAGTGAGCAGGAGGCCAGATACAAGGTATCGTCTGGGAGAGGAAATTCTTCAGGAGTCAGAGAAGGAAAAAGACTTGGGGGTTGATATCACGCCAGACCTGTCTCCTGCAGCCCATATCAAGCGGATAACATCAGCGGCATATGCCAGGCTGGCCAACATACGAACGGCATTCAGAAACTTGTGTAAAGAATCGTTCAGAACTTTGTATACCACATATGTCAGGCCAATCCTGGAGTATGCAGCCCCAGCATGGAGTCCATATCTAGTCAAGGATAAGACTAAACTGGAAAAGGTTCAAAGGTTTGCCACCAGACTAGTACCCGAGCTGAGAGGTATGAGCTACGAGGAGAGACTACGGGAATTAAACCTCACTTCGCTGGAAGACAGAAGAGTTAGGGGGGACATGATCACCACATTCAAGATTCTGAAGGGAATTGATAGGGTAGATAAAGACAGTCTATTTAACACAAGGGGAACACGCACAAGGGGACACAGGTGGAAACTGAGTGCCCAAATGAGCCACAGAGATATTAGAAAGAACTTTTTTTAGTGTCAGAGTGGTTGACAAATGGAATGTATTTGGGGGTGATGTGGTGGAGGCTGACTCCATACACAGTTTCAAGTGTAGATATGACAGAGCCCGATAGGCTCAGGAATCTGTACACCTGTTGATTGACGGTTGAGAGGCGGGACCAAAGAGCCAGAGCTCAACCCCCGCAAACACAACTAGGTGAGTACACACACACACACAGCAATTGGAGGACAAGATTATAGTAGTAGTCAAATATAACTCCCACCAAACGACAGAAGATGGAAACAACATTGCCACCATTAATATAATAGAGAGAGAGTAGCTTCTATCGCTAGCAGGAACGGATCCAGACTACTAATCATGGAAGACTTCAACCACGGGAATATAGAGTGGGAGAACAGAGACCCACATGGAGGACCAGACACTTAGAGAGCTAAGCAGCTGGACGTGGCAACAAGAAACTTTCTAAGCCAACACATCAAGGGACCGACAAAAATTAGAGGAGAGGACGAACCAGCTATACCTGATCTAATATTTACTGTAAATGAGTCGCATATAAGGGAACTTATGTTAGAAGCCCCCTTATGAATCACTGATCACAGTGTACTGATCTTTGATTACCTGGTAGAGCTAGGATTTATCTCCCCAAAATAAGAACTGGGAAACAAAGGGCTGGCATACCGCAAGGTAAATTATGAGGAAATGAGAAAATTTCTATGGGATATACATTGGGACACAGAACTAAGAACTAAGTTCGTACAAGATATGATGGACAATGTCACCTAAAAGTGTCAGGAGGTAGTAAACAGGTTTATCCCGGCCCGACAGGAATAAACCGAATAGCAAAAGAAAAATCGTTGGTTTAATAGGGCATGTATGGAAGCAATGGAACTGAACAAAAGGTTGAGGAGGAACTTCTGAAATAACAGAACACCAGAAAGTAGAGAGAGATACCAGAGAACCAGGTAGGAGTATGTAAGTGAGAAGAGCAGCGGAGAAAAGGTATGAAAATGATATAGTTAATAAAGCCAAGACCGAGCCAAAACTACTGCACAGTCATATCAGGAGGAAAACAGTGAAGGAACAGGTGAAGAAACTTAGAACAGGCGAGGACAGGTACACAGAGAATGACAAAGATGTGTGTGAAGAAGTCAACAAGAGGCTCCAAGAGGTCTTCACAATAGAACGAGGTGAGATCACTGCACTAGGAGAGGTAAACTAGGCGGCCTTGGAAGGGTTCGAAATCACAAGAGATGAGGTCAAGAGGCATCTTTTGGATCTGAACGTGAGAAAGGCTGTTGGCCCAGACGGAATCTTACCATAGGTATTGAAAGAGTGTGCAGAAGCACTTTGCTTGCCACTCTCCATAGTGTATAGTAGGTCACTGGAGATGGGAGACCTACCAGATATATGGAAGACGGCTAAAGTAGTCCCAATATACAAAAAGGGTGACAGACAAGAGGCACTGAGCTACAGGCCAGTGTCCTTAACTTTTATACCATGCAAGATGATGGACAAGATCGCGAGAAAAAAACCTAGTAACATCTGGAGATAAGGGACATCGTGACAACTAATCAACATCGGTTCAGGGAGGGTAAATCTTGCCTTACAGGCTTAATAGAATTCAACGATCAGGTGACAAAGATTAAGCAACAGAAGAATTGGCGGACTGCATTTTCTTGGATTATCGGAAAACCCGATACAGTACCCCATATGAGGCTGATGCATAAGCTGGAGAAACTATGCAAGAGTAACTGGTATGGTGCTCCAGTGGATAAAGGAGTACCTAAGCAATAGGAAGCAGAGTTAATGAAGGGGCGAGACCTCAGAGTGGCGTGAAGTCACCAGTGGAGTCACGCAGGGCTCTGTACTTGGACCTATCTTGTTTCTGATTTACGTAAATGATCTCTCAGAGGATATAGACTCATTCCTCTCAATGTTTGCTGACGAATCCAAAATTATGAGAAGGATTAAGACAGAGGAGGAAAGCTTGAGGCTTCAAGAAGACCTGGACAAGCTGTAGGAATGGTCGAACAAATGGTTGTTAGAGTTTAACCAAAGCAAATATAATGTATTGAAGATAGGTGAAGGGAGCAGGAGACCAGATACACGGTATCATGTGGGAGATGAAATACTTCAAGAGTCAGAGAGAGAGAGAGAGAGAGAGAGAGAGAGAGAGAGAGAGAGAGAGAGAGAGAGAGAGAGAGAGAGAGAGAGAGAGAGAGAGAGAGAGAGAGAGAAAGACCTTGGGGTTGATATCACGCCAGACCTGTCCCCTGAAGCTCACCTCATGAAAAAATCAGTGACATATGCCAGGTTGGTTAACATAAGAACAACCATTAGAAACACGTGTAAAGAATCATTCAGAGCTTTGTATACCACATGTGTCAGACCAATCCTGGAGTATGCGGTCCCAGCATGGAGTCCATATTTAGTCAAGCAAAACACTAAACTGGAAAAGGTACGAAGGTTTGCCACCAGACTAATACCCGAACTGAGGGGTATGAGCTACGAGGATGGACTACGGGAATTAAACCTCACGTTACTGAGAAACAGAAGAGTTATGGGAGACATGATCACCACATACAAGATTCTCAGTGGAATTGATAGGGGTAGATAAAGACAGACTATTTAACACAAAGGGCACTTGCACAAGGGGAGGTGGAAATTGAGTGCCCAGATGAGCAATAGAGACATTAGAATTTTTTCAGTGTCAGAGTAGTAGACAAATAGAATGCATTAGGAAGTTGTTACGAACCCTTCGTAACTGGGTTCTTTTTAAACTATGATCCGATTCTAGTTCGGAGAACCCTAATCTTGGTGGGAAAAATAGTGTAATGTTTAAAGGTAAAATGAAAAGAATTAGACTTAAAATAACCCATTATTATTTCCCATCACCATTATAATATGCAAGTCTATGCAAGGTCAACCGGAGCGACGTTGCTAGCCCTTACGCTCTCCTGCTTCACGGATGACGGACACAATGTGCCTCTGATGAAGTCTTCGATGCTCCACGTCCGTTGCACACTCGCTGGGACGATCAATCAGTAAAATCAGCTACGCTCAACTAGCCCCACTGGCTAGTACCTTCCAGAATCGAAGTCTACAGCGCCCAACCACAGTGCTCAACTAGCCCACTTGGCTAGTACCTTCCAGAATCGAAGTCTACAGCGCCCAACCACAGTGCTCACCTAGCCTCACTGGCTAGCACCTCCAGGAGAGAAGTCTATAACACTCAACAGCAGCGCTCAACTAGCCCACTTAGCTAGCACCTTCAGGTCGACCCAAGTCTTCCACTGTCCCGACTTCACTGACTCCCATCCCTCGTCCGTGTTACTCGTCATCTTTCAGCCTGGCCGACTACAAGATGGGAAACTGATTAATGGGAGGGTCAACTGCTGTAGTTCGGCCACTGAATCGTAGATGGCGCCAAGGTCCGTGACAGAAGTGATGTGGTGGAGGTATACTGCATGCACAGTTCCAAGTGTAGATATGATTGAGCGACTAGGCTAAGGAACCTGTTCACCAGTTGAAAGGCGGGGACCAAAAAGCCTGAGCTCAACCCCTGCAAGCACAACTAGGTAAGTACATACACAAGCAACACAGGTAGCGACAACAAACTTTTTAAGCCAGCATGTCAGGGAATCCACAAGCGTGAAAGGAATCGATGAACCAGCGAGACTCGAACTAGTGTTCACTCTGAACGACTCCGACATAAGAGAAATCGGTTTTGAGGCCCCCGTAGGAATGAGCGACCACAGTGTACTGACGATTGAGTATCTGGTTGAAGAAGGGTTAATGAACTCGAGGAGGGGAACTGAAAACAAATTTTTCATGGCTGGCATTCCGAAAGTGAAACTATGAGATAAGAAAATTCATAACAGATGTTACATGGGAAACAGTGCTCAGGGAAAGACGGCCCAAGACATGATGGAATACAACACGCAGAAGTGTAAGGAGACAGCAGACAAGTTTGTCCCGGTTCAAAAGGATAACAACGAAATGCAGATGAGAAACTCATGATTTAATCAGAGATGCAGGCTAGCTAAGCAGCAAAGTAAAAGGGCGTGGAGAAACTACAGAAATAACCGGACACTTGAGAGCAGAGAAAGATACCAGAGAGCCAGGAATGAATATGTCAGGTTGAGAAGAGAGGCAGAAGGGCTATACGAAAATGACATCACAAGCAAGGCAAAGACTCAACCTAAATTACTGCACAGCCACATCAGGAGAAAAAGATCAGCAAAGGAACAGGTAATGAAAATGAGGATAGGGGCAGACAGATTCACTACAAATGACAAGGAAGTGTGCAAGAAACTGAATAGGAAATTCAAAAAGGTCATCACATTAGAGCAAGGAGAAGTACCAGAGATAGGAGAGGGAATAGTTAACCAGGCACAACTAGAAGAGTGTGAGAGTACCAGTGGGGATGGAAGGAAGCTTTTACTAGAGTTGGTTTTGACAAAGGCTATATGCTCAGAGGGAATCTCCCCTTTGATACTAAAGGAAGGAGCAGAAGTATGGTGCTTTCCACTCTCCATAATGTATAACAAATCACTGGTAACAGGGGAATTGATAAAAATTTGGAAGACGGATATTGTTGTCCCGATATACAGAGGAGAAAGACAGGAGGAACTGAATTACAGGCCAATGTCCCTAACTTGCATACCATGCAAGCTGTTGGAGAAGCTTGTGCGTAAAAAGCTAGTGGATCATCTGAAGATAAAGAACTTTGTAACACAGCGTCAACATGGGTTCAGGGATGGCAAGTCCGGCCTCACAGGATTAATTGAATCCTACGACAAGACAAAAAAAAAATCAGGCAAGAAAGAGAGGGGTGGGCAGACTGCATATTTTTGGATGGCCAGAAAGCCTTTGACACAGTGCAACATAAGAGGCTGGTGCAAAAGCTGGATATGTAGACAGGAGTGAAAGGGAAGGTACTCCATTGGATAAGGGAGTACCTAAGCACCAGAAGACAGCGAGTCACTGTGAGGGGTGAGGTCTCAGATTGGAGAGGCGTTACCAGTGGAGTGCTGCAGGGGTCAGTCCTTGGACCTATACTGTTTTGATATATGTAAATGATCTCCCAGAGGATACAGAATCATTTCTCTCAATGTTTGCTGACGATGCCAAAAATATGAGGATTACAACAGAATAAGATAGTATGAGGCTACAAGATGACCTAGACAAACTGAATGAATGGCACAACAAATGGCTACTAAAGTTAAACCAGATTAAATGTATGAAAATAAAACTAGGCGGTGGAAACAGGAGCCCTGACAGAGGATACAGAATGGGAGATGAAGCACTTCATGAAACGGACAGAGAGAAAGATCTAGGAGTTGATATCACACCAAACCTGTCTCCTGAAGCCCACATAGAAATAATTACATCTGTGGCACATGTGAGGCTGCCTAACATCAAAACCAGTCATCAGGAACCTGAGTAAGGAATCATTCAGAACATTGTATACCACATATGTCAGACCAATCCTGAAGTATGCGGCCCCAGCATGGAGCCCGTCAAGCACAAGACAAGCTGGAAAAAGTTCAGAGGTATGCCACTAGGCTAGTCCGTGAACTAAGAGGCATGAGTTGTAAGGAAAGGCTGCGTGAAATGCATCTCACGACACTAGAAGACAGAATAGTAAGGGGAGACATGATCACAACCTACAAAATTCTCAGAGGAATTGACAGGGTAGAAAAGGATAAATTGTTTAACACGTGAGGTACGCGAACAAGGGGACACAGGTGGAGACTGAGTACCCAAATGAGCCACAGGGACGTTAGAAAGAACTTTTTCAGTGTCAGAGTAGTTAACCCGAGGAATGCATTAGGCAGTGATATGACTCCAGGCTGGAGGCTGACTCCATACACAGTTTCATATCATAGAGCCCAGTAGGCTCAGGAATCTGTACACCAGTTGATTGACGGTTGAGAGGCGGGACCAAAGAGCCAGAGCTCAACCCCTGCAAGCACAACTAGGTGCGTACAACTAGGTGAGTACATACACACATACACACACAAGCACAAACACACACACACACACACACACACACACACACACACACACACACACACACACACACACACACACACACACACACACACAGAGTGATGTAGTGGGAGCTGACTTCATACACTGTTTCAAATGTAGATATGATAGAGCCCAGTAGGCTCAGGAATCTATACACCAGTTGATTGACAGTTGAGAGGCGGGACCAAAGAGCCAAAGCTAAACCCCCGCAAGCACAAATAGGTGAGTACACACACACACACACACACAAAATGCATTAGGAATGCATTAGGGGGTGATGTGGTGGAGGCTGACTCTATACACAGTTCAAGTGTAGATATGACAGAGCCCGATAGGCTCAGGAATCTGTACACCTGTTGATTGACGGTTGAGAGGCGGGACCAAAGAGCCAGAGCTCAACCCCCGCAAACACAACTAGGTGAGTACAACTAGGTGAGTACACACACACACACACACACACACACACACACACACACTAATAAGAATAAATAAGAATAGGGGGAACAAGTTCCTGAATATTGCATAACCCAACATAGATGGAGTAAGATCGAAGATACTGGAGTTAAGTGATGTAATACAGCTCCAGACACCAGACATTGTTGCACTCACGGAGACAAAACTTGAAGATGTTATTTTAAATGAGGTCATATTCCCAAGGGGCTACTCAATTTGGAGATGAGACAGAAAAATTAGGAAAGGCGGTGGCGTTGCTGTGCTGGTGAAAGAACACCTAAAGGTGAAGGAAATAATAACTGCCAATCCACAAGAAGTTGACATAATAGCACTAGAGATCTGCCATGAAGATGATAAACTAATGATCATAAATGCATATAGTCCACCACCAAGCAGCACATAGTCAAAGGAGGAGCTAGATAGTAAACGAGAAGGTCTTATAACAATAATGAGAGAGATCATAGCGAGAGCGGATAACGATAGTTCACGACTGTTGATAGTCGGCGACTTCAACTTGAAAGCCATAGACTGGGAAGCATATGAAGCTAAAACAGAAGATTTCTGGACCTGTAAATTTGTAGACCTCATCCTGGAAACATTCTTGTATCAACATGTTAAACATGCTACGAGGATGAGGGAAGGGAACGTTCCCTGCATGCTAGATTTGATATTTACCAGGAAGGAGGAAGAAATATTTGACATTCAATACCTTCCTCCCTTGGGTAAAAGTGACCATGTCTTTTTGGGAATAAAGTATGCAATGCGTTATAATCTGGAAGAAAATATGAAGGTTGGTGAAATTGAAAAACCTGACTTTAGGAGAGGACATTATGGCAACCTTAGAATTTTTTTTAGTGGGTATAATTGGACAAACTTGTTGCTAGGTAAGGAAGTAAATGAGATGTATGTCAAGTTTTGTGAAATATATGATAAAGGAACAAAAAAAATTATACCAAAACAGAGAAGCAGAACTAGGAAACAGGATTGGTTCAGCAGAAAGTGTGAGAGGGCCAGAGACAAAAAGACACAAAAATGGAATCAATACAGAAAGAGGCCAAACCCCAAACATACCAGCGATACAAAGATGCGAGAAACAACTACACGACAGTGAGGAGAGAGGCAGAAAGAAATTTTGAAAAAGGGATTGCAGACAAATGTAAAACAGAACCAGGTCTATTCAATAAATTCATAAACAAGAAATTGCAGGTAAAGGATGATATACAGAGGTTGAAAATGGGAAATAGATTCACAGAAAATGAAAAGGAAATGTGTGAAACATTAAACGTAAAGTTCCAAAGTGTGTTTGTACAAAATGAAATCTTCAGGGAACCAGATACAATAAGAATTCCAGAGAACAACATAGAGCACATAGAGGTGTCTAGAGATGAAGTGGAAAAAATGCTCAAGGAACTAAATAAGAACAAGGCAGTTGGTCCAGATGGAGTTTCACCATGGGTTCTGAGAGAATGTGCACCTGAGCTCAGCATTCCACTTCAACTGATTTTTCAGGCATCCCTGTTTACAGGAGTTGTAGTTGATGTGTGGAAAAAGGCTAACATAGTTCCAATCTACAAAAGTGGAAGCTGGGAAGACCCCTTAATTATAGACCGGAATCATTGACAAGTGTAATACTCAAAATATTGGAAAAATAATTAAAACTAAATGTGTAGAACACCTGGAGAGAAATGATATAATATCAGACAGACAGTATGGTTTTCGATCTGGAAGATCCTGTGTATCGAATTTGCTCAGTTTCTACGATCGAGCAACTGAGATTTTACAGGAAAGAGATGGTTGGGTTGACTGCATCTATCTGGACCTACAAAAGGCTTTCGATAGAGTTCCACTTAAGAGGTTGTTCTGGAAACTGGAAAATATTGGAGGGGTGACAGGTAAGCTTCTAACATGGATGAAAAATTTTCTGACTGATAGAAAAATGAGGGCAGTGATCAGAGGCAATGTATCGGACTGGAGAAATGTCACAAGTGGAGTACCACAGGGTTCAGTTCTTGCACCAGTGATGTTTATTGTCTACATAAATGATCTACCAGTTGAGATACAGAATTATATGAACATGTTGATGATGCTAAGATAATAGGAAGGGTAAGAAACTTAGATGATTGTCATGCCCTTCAAGATGACCTGGACAAAATAAGTATATGGAGCACCACTTGGCAAATGGAATTTAATGTTAATAAATGCCATGTTATGGAATGTGGAATAGAAGAACATAGACCCCACACAACCTATATATTATGTGAGAAATCTTTAAAGAATTTTGATAAAGAAAGAGATCTAGGGGTGGTTCTAGATAGAAAACTATCACCTGAGGACCACATAAAGAATATTGTGCGAAGAGTCTATGCCACGCTTTCTAACTTCAGAATTGTTTTTAAATACATGGATGGCGATAAACTATAGAAATTGTTCACGACTTTTGTTAGGCCAAAGCTAGAATATGCAGCGGTTGTGTGGTGCCCATATCTTAAGAAGCACATCAACAAACTGGAAAAGGTGCAAAGACATGCTACTAAGTGGCTCCCAGAACTGAAGGGCAAGAGGTACGAGGAGAGCTAGAGGCATTATATATGCCAAAACTAGCAGACAGAAGAAAAAGAGGTGATATGATCACTACATACAAAATAGTAACAGGAATTGATAAAATCGATAGGGAAGATTTCCTGAGACCTGGAACTCTAAGAACAAGAGGTCATAGATTTAAACTAGCTAAACACAGATGCCGAAGAAATATAAGGAAATTCACTTTCGCAAACAGAGTGGTAGACGGTTGGAACAAGTTAGGTGAGAAGGTGGTGGAGGCCAAGACCGTCAGTAGTTTCAAAGCATTATATGACGAAGAGTGCTGGGAAGACGGGACATCACGAGCGTAGCTCTCGTCCTGTAACTACACTTAGGTGATTACACACACACACACAAACAGGGGTTCTGGTAGCTGAGTGGACAGCGTGCCGGACTCGTAATTCGGTGGCTGGGGTTCAATTCCCGGAAAAGTTTCTTTCAAACTGATGCACCTGTTACCTAGCAGTAAATAAGTGCCTGAGAGTTAAACAGCTGTTACGGAGCTGCTTTCTGGGTCTGTGTGTGTGGGGGGGGAACTAGTTTGTTAGTAGTTAGTAACAGTTGATTGAGAGTTGAGAGGCGGGCCGAAAGAGCAAAGCTCAACCCCTGCAACCACAACTAGGTGAGTACACACACACACAATGGGACTAAAGAGCCAGAGCTCAACCCCCGCTAGCACAACTTGGTGAGAACATATCAGGGGGGCCTGATAGCTGAGTGAGCAGCGCTCTGGACTCATAATCCAAAATGTCTGGTTTCGATCCCCGGTGATGGGAGAAAAAAATGGAGAGTTTCTCAGAGTTAGTAACAGTTGATTTGAAATTAAATTGAAATAAGTTTATTGAGGTAAAATGCACATAAAGGGATGAGGTAGCTCAAGCTATTCTCATCCCATTCAGTACAACGTGTTCATATATATGAACATCACAAACAGCACATCACAAACATTAAACATATTACCGAACATTCTGAGTCACTAACAGTCGATTGATTGACAGTTGAGAGGCAGGCCGAAAGAGCAGAGCTCAACCCCTGCAAGCACAACTAACTGAATATCACTAGGTGAATGCACACACACACACACATACACAAGGAACCGCATGGAGGCAAGGATAAGTGGAGAGCCAAACTATTGGAGGTGGTGACAAGCAACTTTTTAACCCAGCATGTCGGAGAACCCACAGGGATGAGAGGCAATGACGAACCAGCGAGACTCGACCTAGTCTTCACTCTGAACGACTCCGACATAAGAGAAATCGGTTTTGAGGACCCAGTAGGAATGAGCGACCACAGTGTACTGGTGTTTGAGTACTTGATTGAAGAAGGGTTATTGAACTCGAGGAGGGATACCGAAACCAAAAGGTTAGCAAACCGAAAGGGAAACTATGAGGGGATAAGAAAATTCCAAATAGATATAGCATGGGAAACAGAGCTCAGGGGAAAGACGGCCCAAGATATGATGGATTACATCACGCAGGGACGCAGCAAACAAGTTTGTCCCAGTCCAAAAGGAAAACAGAGAAATGAAAATGAGAAACCCATGGTTTAATCAGATATGTAGGCTAGCTAAGCAGCAAAGTAAAAGGGCATGGAGAAACTATAGGAATAACAGGACTCTGGAGAGCAGAGAAAGATACCAGAATGCCAGGAATGAATACGTCAGGATGAGAAGAGAGGCAGAAGGACAATACGAAAATGACGTAGCAAGCAAGGCAAAGACTCAGCCTAAATTGTTGCATAGCCACATTAGGAGAAAAACAACAGTAAAGGAACAGGTTAAGAAATTAAGGATAAAGGCGGAAGGATTCACTACAAATGACAAGGAAGTGTGTGAGGAATTGAATAAGAAATTCCAGGAGGTCTTCACCTTAGAGCAAGGAGAAATTCCAGAGGTAAGTGAGGGAATAGCTAACCAGGAACCACTGGAAGAGTTTGAGATTACCAGTGGGGAAGTAAGGAAGTGTTTACTAGAGTTGGACGTGACGAAGGCTATAGGCCCAGATGGAATCTCCCCTTGGGTTCTAAAGGAAGGAGCAAGAGAACTGTGCCTACCACTCTCCATAGTGTATAACAAATCACTGGCAACAGAGGAACTGCCAGATATTTGGAAAGCAGGTAACGTAGTCCCGATATACAAGAAAGGGGATTGACAAGAGGCACTGAACTACAGGCCAGTGTCCCTAACCTGCATACCATGCAAGATGATGGAGAAGATTGTGCGAAGAAAGCTAGTGGACCACCTGGAGCGAAAGAACTTTGTAACACAGCATCAACATGGATTCAGGGATGGCAGGTCCTGTCTCACAGGGTTACTTGAATTCTACGACCAGGCAACAAAAATAAGGCAAGAAAGAGAAGAGTGGGCAGACTGCATATTTTTGGATTGTCAGAAAGCCTTTGATACAGTGCCACACAAGAGGCTAGTGAAAAAACTGGAGATGAAGGCTGGAGTGAAAGGGAAGGTACTCCGTTGGATACAGGAGTACCTAAGTAACAGGAGACAACGAGTCAGTGTGAGGGGTGAGGTCTCAGATTGGCGAGACGTTACTAGTGGAGTACCGCAGGGGTCAGTCCTTGGACCTATACTGTTTCTGATATATGTAAATGATCTTCCAGAGGGTATAGAATCGTTTCTCTCAATGTTTGCCGATGATGCAAAAATTATGAGGAGGATTGAAACTGAGGTACGATAGAAGGAGGCTACAAGATGACCTAGACAGACTGAGTGAATGGTCAAACAAATGGCTGTTGAAGTTCAACCCGAGTAAATGCAAAGTAATGAAACTAGGCAGTGGAAATAGGAGGCCAAACACAGGATAAGAAATGGAGATGAAGTACTTAATGAAACGAACAGAGAGAAAGATCTAGGAGTTGATATCACACCAAACCTGTCTCCTGAAGACCACATAAAAAAAATAACGTCTGCGGCATGTGCGAGGCTGGCTAACATCAGAACAGCGTTCAGGAACCTGTGTAAGGAATCATTCAGAATCTTCTACAATCTTGTAGAGGAATCGACCGGGTAAACAAGAATAAACTATTCAACACTGGTGGCACGCGAACAAGGAGACACAGGTGGAAACTGAGTACCCACATGAGCCACAGAGACGTTAGAAGGAACTTTTTCAGTGTCAGAGTAGTTAACGGATGGAATGCATTAGGCAGTGATGTGGTGGAGGCTGACTCCATACACAGTTTTAAATGTAGATATGATAGAGCCCAGTAGGCTCAGGAATCTGTACACCAGTTGATTGACAGTTGAGAGGAGGGACCAAAGAGCCAAAGCTCAACCCCCGCAAGCACAAATGGGTGAGTACAAATAGGTGAGTACACACACACACACACACACACACACACACACACACACACACAAAGTTGAGAGGCGGGACCAAAGAGCCAGAGCTCAACCCCCGCAAACACAACTAGGTGAGTACACACACTTACACACACACACCACATATGTAAGACCAATCCTGGAGTATACGGCCCCAGCATGGAGCCCGTACCTTGTCAAGCACAAGACGAAGCTGGAAAAAGTCCAAAGGTATGCTACTAGACTAGTCCCAGAACTAAGAGGCATGAGTTATGAGGAAAGGCTGCGGGAAATGCACCTTACGACACTGGAAGACAGAAGAGTAAGGGGGGACATGATCACAACCTACAAAATCCTCAGGGGAATCGACCGGGTAAACAAGGATGAACTATTCAACACTGGTGGGACGCGAACAAGGGGACACAGGTAGAAGCTGAGTACCCAAATGAGCCACAGAGACGTTAGAAAGAACTTTTTCAGTGTCAGAGTAGTTAGTAAATGGAATGCATTAGGAAGTGATGTGGTGGAGGCTGACTCCATACACAGTTTCAAATGTAGATATGATAGAGCCCAATAGGCTCAGGAATCTGTACACCAGTTGATTGACGGTTGAGAGGCGGGACCAAAGAGCCAGAGCTCAACCCCCGCAAGCACAATTAGGTGAGTACAATTAGGTGAGTACACACACACAAAGTTGAGAGGCGGGACCAAAGAGCCAGAGCTCAACCCCCGCAAACACAACTAGGTGAGTACACACACACACACACACACACACACACACACACACACACACACACACACACACACACACACACACACACACACACACACATGTGTGTGTGTGTGTGTGTTGATTGAGTAGATAAAGACAGGCTATTTAACACAAGGGACACACGCACTAGGGGACACAGGTGGAAACGGAGTGCCCAAATGAGCCACAGAGATATCAGAAAGAACCTTTTTAGTGTCAGAGTGGTTGACAAATGGAATGCATTAGGAAGTGATGTGGTGGAGGCTGACTCCATACACAATTTCAAGTGTAGATATGATAGAGCCCAATAGGCTCAGGAACCTGTACGCCTGTTGATTGTCAAACATTCGCACAAACAGTTGCACGTACGAACGCACGCACAGACACACACACACACACACACACACACACACACACACACACACACACACACACACACACACACACACACACATTG
>NC_091151.1:6693217-6758217 GCF_040958095.1 Procambarus clarkii
TGTTGTAGAGGAGGAAGAGGAGGGTAGTAATGTAGAGGAGGAAGAGGAGAGTAGTGTTGTAGAGGAGGAAGAGGAGAGTAGTGTTGTAAAGGAGGAAGAGGAGGGTAGTGTTGTGGAGGAGGAAGAGGTGTGTAGTGTTGTGGAGGAGGAGGAGGAGGGTAGTGTTGCGGAGGAGGAAGAGGAGGGTAGTGTTGTAGAGGAGGAAGAGGAGGGTAGTAATGTAGAGGAGGAAGAGGAGAGTAGTGTTGTAGAGGAGGAAGATTAGGGTAGTGTTGTGGAGGAGGAAGAGTAGGGTAGTTTTGTGGAGGAAGAGGAGGAGGGGAGTTTTGTGGAGGGGGAAAAGGAGGGTAGTGCTGTGGAGGAGGAAGAGGAGAGTAGTGCTGTGGAGGAGGAAGAGGAGGGTAGTGTTGTGGAAGAGGAGGAGGAGGGTAGTGCTGTGGAGGAAGAGGAGGGTAGATCTGTGGAGGAAGAAGAGGAGGGAAGTGTTGTGGAGGAGGAAGAGGAGGGTAGTGTTGTTGAGGAGGAAGAGGAGGGTAGTTTTGTCGAGGAGGAAGAGGAGGGTAGTGCTGTGGAGGAGGAAGAGGAGAGTAGTGCTGTGGAGGAGGAAGAGGAGGGTAGTGTTGTGGAAGAGGAGGAGGAGGGTAGTGCTGTGGAGGAAGAGGAGGGTAGATCTGTGGAGGAAGAAGAGGAGGGTAGTGTTGTGGAGGAGGAAGAGGAGGGTAGTTTTGTCGAGGAGGAAGAGGAGGGTAGTTTTGTCGAGGAGGAAGAGGAGGGTAGTGCTGTGGAGGAGGAAGAGGAAGGTTTTGCTGCGGAGGAGGAAGAGTAGGGTAGTGTTGTTGAGGAGGAAGTGTAGGGTAGTGTTGTGGAGAAGGAAGAGGAGGGTAGTGTTGTGGAGAAGGAAGAGGAGGGTAGTGCTGTGGACGAGGAAGAGGAGGGTAGTGTTGTAAAGGAGGAAGAAGAGGGTAGTTTTGTGGAGGAGGAAGAGAAGGGTAGTGCTGTGGAGGAGGAAGAGGAGGGTAGTGTTGTGGAGGAGGAAGAGTAGGGTAGTGTTGTGGAGGAGAAAGAGTAGGGGAGTGTTGTGGAGGAGGAAGAGGAGGGTAGTGTTGTTGAGAAGGAAGAGGAGGTTAGTTTTGTGGAGGAGGAAGAGGAGGGTAGTGCTGTTGAGGATGAAGAGGAGGGTAGTGTTGTGGAGGAGGAAGAGGAGGGTAGTGTTGTAAAGGAGGAAGAGGAGGCTAGTATTGTGGAGGAGGAAGAGAAGGGTAGTGCTGTGGAGGAGGAATAGGAGGGTAGTGTTGTGGAGGAGGAAGAAGAGGGTAGTGTTGTGGAGGAGGAAGAGGAGGGTAGTGTTGTGGAGGAGGAAGAGAAGGGTAGTGCTGTGGAGGAGGAAGAGGAGAGTAGTGTTGTGGAGGAGGAAAAGGAGGGTAGTGTTGTAGAGGAAGAAGAGGAGGGTAGTTTTGTGGAGGAGGAAGAGGAGGGTAGTGCTGTGGAGGAGGAAGAGGAGGGTAGTGCTGTGGAGGAGGAAGAGGAGGGTAGTGTTGTGGAAGAGGAGGAGGAGGAGGGTAGTGCTGTGAAGGATGAAGAGGAAGGTAGTGCTGTGGAGGAGGAAAAGTAGGGTAGTGTTGTGGAGGAGGAAGAGTAGGGTAGTGTTGTGGAGAAGGAAGAGGAGGGTAGTGGTGTGGAGAAGGAAGAGGAGGGTAGTGCTGTGGACGAGGAAGAGGAGGGTAGTGTTGTGGAGGAGGAAGAGGAGGGTAGTGTTGTAAAGGAGGAAGAAGAGGGGTAGTTTTGTGGAGGAGGAAGAGAAGGGTAGTGCTGTGGAGTAGGAAGAGGAGGGTAGTGTTGTGGAGGAGGAAGAGTAGGGTAGTGTTGTGGAGGAGGAAGAGGAGAGTAGTGTTGTGGCGAAGGAAGAGGAGGTTAGTTTTGTGGAGGAGGAAGAGGAGGGTAGTGCTGTTGAGGAGGAAGAGGAGGGTAGTGTTTTGGAGGAGGAAGAGGAGGGTAGTGTTGTAAAGGAAGAAGAGGAGGGTAGTATTGTGGAGGAGGAAGAGAAGGGTATTGCTGAGGAGGAGGAAGAGGAGGGTAGAGTTGTGGAGGAGGAAGAAGAGGGTAGTGTTGTGGAGGAGGAAGAGGAGGGTAGTGTTGTGGAGGAGGAAGAGAAGGGTAGTGCTGTGGAGGAGGAAGAGGAGGGTAGTGTTGTAGAGGAGGAAGAGGAGGGTAGTAATGTAGAGGAGGAAGAGGAGAGTAGTGTTGTAGAGGAGGAAGAGGGGAGTAGTGTTGTAAAGGAGGAAGAGGAGGGTAGTGTTGTGGAGGAGGAAGAGGTGTGTAGTTTTGTGGAGGAGGAGGAGGAGGGTAGTGTTGCGGAGGAGGAAGAGGAGGGTAGTGTTGTAGAGGAGGAAGAGGAGGGTAGTAATGTAGAGGAGGAAGAGGAGAGTAGTGTTGTAGAGGAGGAAGATTAGGGTAGTGTTGTGGAGGAGGAAGAGTAGGGTAGTTTTGTGGAGGAAGAGGAGGAGGGGAGTTTTGTGGAGGGGGAAAAGGAGGGTAGTGCTGTGGAGGAGGAAGAGGAGAGTAGTGCTGTGGAGGAGGAAGAGGAGGGTAGTGTTGTGGAAGAGGAGGAGGAGGGTAGTGCTGTGGAGGAAGAGGAGGGTAGATCTGTGGAGGAAGAAGAGGAGGGAAGTGTTGTGGAGGAGGAAGAGGAGGGTAGTGTTGTTGAGGAGGAAGAGGAGGGTAGTTTTGTCGAGGAGGAAGAGGAGGGTAGTGCTGTGGAGGAGGAAGAGGAGAGTAGTGCTGTGGAGGAGGAAGAGGAGGGTAGTGTTGTGGAAGAGGAGGAGGAGGGTAGTGCTGTGGAGGAAGAGGAGGGTAGATCTGTGGAGGAAGAAGAGGAGGGTAGTGTTGTGGAGGAGGAAGAGGAGGGTAGTTTTGTCGAGGAGGAAGAGGAGGGTAGTTTTGTCGAGGAGGAAGAGGAGGGTAGTGCTGTGGAGGAGGAAGAGGAAGGTTTTGCTGCGGAGGAGGAAGAGTAGGGTAGTGTTGTTGAGGAGGAAGTGTAGGGTAGTGTTGTGGAGAAGGAAGAGGAGGGTAGTGTTGTGGAGAAGGAAGAGGAGGGTAGTGCTGTGGACGAGGAAGAGGAGGGTAGTGTTGTAAAGGAGGAAGAAGAGGGTAGTTTTGTGGAGGAGGAAGAGAAGGGTAGTGCTGTGGAGGAGGAAGAGGAGGGTAGTGTTGTGGAGGAGGAAGAGTAGGGTAGTGTTGTGGAGGAGAAAGAGTAGGGGAGTGTTGTGGAGGAGGAAGAGGAGGGTAGTGTTGTTGAGAAGGAAGAGGAGGTTAGTTTTGTGGAGGAGGAAGAGGAGGGTAGTGCTGTTGAGGATGAAGAGGAGGGTAGTGTTGTGGAGGAGGAAGAGGAGGGTAGTGTTGTAAAGGAGGAAGAGGAGGCTAGTATTGTGGAGGAGGAAGAGAAGGGTAGTGCTGTGGAGGAGGAATAGGAGGGTAGTGTTGTGGAGGAGGAAGAAGAGGGTAGTGTTGTGGAGGAGGAAGAGGAGGGTAGTGTTGTGGAGGAGGAAGAGAAGGGTAGTGCTGTGGAGGAGGAAGAGGAGAGTAGTGTTGTGGAGGAGGAAAAGGAGGGTAGTGTTGTAGAGGAAGAAGAGGAGGGTAGTTTTGTGGAGGAGGAAGAGGAGGGTAGTGCTGTGGAGGAGGAAGAGGAGGGTAGTGCTGTGGAGGAGGAAGAGGAGGGTAGTGTTGTGGAAGAGGAGGAGGAGGAGGGTAGTGCTGTGAAGGATGAAGAGGAAGGTAGTGCTGTGGAGGAGGAAAAGTAGGGTAGTGTTGTGGAGGAGGAAGAGTAGGGTAGTGTTGTGGAGAAGGAAGAGGAGGGTAGTGTTGTGGAGGAGGAAGAGGAGGGTAGTGTTGTAAAGGAGGAAGAAGAGGGTAGTTTTGTGAAGGAGGAAGAGAAGGGTAGTGCTGTGGTGGAGGAAGAGGAGGGTAGTGTTGTGGAGGAGGAAGAGTAGGGTAGTGTTTTGGAGGAGGAAGAGGAGGGTAGTTTTGTAAAGGAGGAAGAGGAGGGTAGTATTGTGAAGGAGGAAGAGAAGGGTAGTGCTGTGGAGGAGGAAGAGGAGGGTAGTGTTGTGGAGGAGGAAGAAGAGAGTAGTGTTGTGGAGGAGGAAGAGAAGGGTAGTGCTTTGCAGGAGGAAGAGGAGGGTAGTGTTGTAGAGGAGGAAGAGGAGGGTAGTAATGTAGAGGAGGACGAGGAGAGTAGTGTTGCAGAGGAGGAAGAGGAGGGTAGTGTTGTGGAGGAGGAAGAGAAGTGTAGTGCTGTGGAGGAGGAAGAGAAGGGTAGTGTTGTAGAGGAGGAAGAGGAGGGTAGTAATGTAGAGGAGGAAGAGGAGAATAGTGTTGTAGAGGAGGAAGAGGAGAGTAGTGTTGTAAAGTAGGAAGAGAAGGGTAGTGTTGTGGAGGAGGAAGAGGTGTGTAGTGTTGTGGAGGAGGAGGAGGAGGGTAGTGTTGTGGAGGAGGAAGAGGAGGGTAGTGTTGTAGAGGAGGAAGAGGAGGGTAGTAATGTAGAAGAGGAAGAGGAGAGTAGCGTTGTAGAGGAGGAAGAGGAGAGTAGTGTTGTAAAGGAGGAAGAGGAGAGTAGTGTTGTAGAGGAGGAAGAGTAGGGTAGTGTTGTGGAGGAGGAAGAGTAGGGTAGTTTTGTGGAGGAAGAGGAGGAGGGGAGTTTTGTGGAGGAGGAAGAGGAGGGTAGTTTTGTGGAGGAGGAAGAGGAGAGTAGTGCTGTGGAGGAGGAAGAGGAGAGTAGTGCTGTAGAGGAGGAAGAGGAGGGTAGTTCTGTGGAGGAGGAAGAGGAGGGTTGAGTTGTGGAGGAGGAAGAGGAGAGTAGTGTTGTTGAGGAGGAAGAGGAGAGTAGTTTTGTCGAGGAGGAAGAGGAGGGTAGTTTTGTGGAGGAGGAAGAGGAGGGTAGTGCTGTGGAGGAGGAAGAGGAGGGTAGTGCTGTGTAGGAGGAAGAGGAGGGTAGTGTTGTGGAAGAGGAGGAGGAGGAGGAGGGTAGTGCTGTGATGGATGAAGAGGAAGGTAGTGCTGTGGAGGAGGAAGAGTAGGGTAGTGTAGTGGAGGAGGAAGAGTAGGGTAGTGTTGTGGAGGAGGAAGAGAAGGGTAGTGCTGTGGAGAAGGAAGAGGAGGGTAGTGTTGTGGAGGAGGAAGAGGAGGGAAGGGTTTGTGAAAAAGGAGGAGGAGGAGGATAGTGTTGGAGAGGCGGAAGTGGAGGGTAGTGTTGTGGGGAAGGAAGAGGAGGGGAGTGTTGTGGAAGAAGAAGTGGAGGATAGTGTTGTGGAGGAGGAGGGTAGTGTTGTGGAAGCGGAAGAGGAGGGAAGTGTTGTGGAGAAGGAAGAGGAGGGGAGTGTTGTGGAAGAAGAAGTGGAGGATAGTGTTGTCGAGAAGGAAGAGGATGGTAGTGATATGGAGGAGGAGGAGGAGGAGGGTAGTGTTGTGGAGAAGGACGAGGAGGGTAGTGTTGTGGAAGAAGAAGAGAAGGGAAGTGTTGTGTTGTGGTGTTGAGGAATAGGGGGGTAGTGTTGTAAAGGAGGAGGAGGAGGGGGTGGGTAGTGTTGTGGATGAGGAAGAGGAAGAAAGTTTTGTGGGGATGGAAGAGGAAGGGAGTTTTGTGGAAAAAGAAGAGGAGGGTAGTGTTGAAGAGGAGGAGGAGGAGGGTAGTGTTATGGAGGAGGAGGAAGAGGGTAGTGTTGTGGAGGAGGAAGAGGAGGATAGTGTTGTGGACGAGGAAGAGGATGGTAGTGTTGTTTAGGAGGAAGAGGATGGTAGTGTTGCGGAGGAGGAAGAGGATGGTAGTGTTGTGGAGGAGGAAGAGGAGGGTAGTGTTGTGGAGGAGGAAGAGAAGGGTAGTGTTGTGGAGGAGGAAGAGGAGGGTAGTGTTGATGCGTAGGAAGAGGAGGGTAGTTTTGTGGAGGAGGAAGAGGAGGGTAGTTTTGTGGAGGAGGAAGAGGAGGGTAGTGCTGTGGAGGAGGAAGAGGAGGGTAGTGCTGTGGAGGAGGAAGAGGTGGGTAGTGTTGTGGAAGAGGATGAGGAGGGTAGTGCTGTGAAGGATGAAGAGGAAGGTAGTGCTGTGGAGGAGGAAGAGTAGGGTAGTGTTGTGAAGGAGGACGAGTAGGGTAGTGTTGTGGAGAAGGAAGAGGAGGGTAGTGTTGTGGAGAAGGAAGAGGAGGGTAGTGCTGTGGACGATGAAGAGGAGGGTAGTGTTGTGGAGGAGGAAGAGGAGGGTAGTGTTGTAAAGGAGGAAGAAGAGGGGTAGTTTTGTGGAGGAGGAAGAGAAGGGTAGTGCCGTGGAGTAGGAAGAGGAGGGTAGTGTTGTGGAGGAGGAAGAGTAGGGTAGTGTTGTGGAGGAGGAAGAGGAGAGTAGTGTTGTGGCGAAGGAAGAGGAGGTTAGTTTTGTGGAGGAGGAAGAGGAGGGTAGTGCTGTTGAGGAGGAAGAGGAGGGTAGTGTTTTGGAGGAGGAAGAGGAGGGTAGTGTTGTAAAGGAAGAAGAGGAGGGTAGTATTGTGGAGGAGGAAGAGAAGGGTATTGCTGAGGAGGAGGAAGAGGAGGGTAGTGTTGTGGAGGAGGAAGAAGAGGGTAGTGTTGTGGAGGAGGAAGAGGAGGGTAGTGTTGTGGAGGAGGAAGAGAAGGGTAGTGCTGTGGAGGAGGAAGAGGAGGGTAGTGTTGTAGAGGAGGAAGAGGAGGGTAGTAATGTAGAGGAGGAAGAGGAGAGTAGTGTTGTAGAGGAGGAAGAGGAGAGTAGTGTTGTGGAGGAGGAAGAGGTGTGTAGTGTTGTGGAGGAGGAGGAGGAGGGTAGTGTTGTGGAGGAGGAAGAGGAGGGTAGTGTTGTAGAGGAGGAAGAGGAGGGTAGTAATGTAGAGGAGGAAGAGGAGAGTAGTGTTGTAGAGGAGGAAGAGTAGGGTAGTGTTGTGGAGGAGGAAGAGTAGGGTAGTTTTGTGGAGGAAGAGGAGGAGGGGAGTTTTGTGGAGGAGGAAAAGGAGGGTAGTGCTGTGGAGGAGGAAGAGGAGAGTAGTGCTGTGGAGGAGGAAGAGGAGGGTAGTGTTGTGGAAGAGGAGGAGGAGGGTAGTGCTGTGGAGGAAGAGGAGGGTAGATCTGTGGAGGAAGAAGAGGAGGGTAGTGTTGTGGAGGAGGAAGAGGAGGGTAGTGTTGTTGAGGAGGAAGAGGAGGGTAGTTTTGTCGAGGAGGAAGAGGAGGGTAGTGCTGTGGAGGAGGAAGAGGAGAGTAGTGCTGTGGAGGAGGAAGAGGAGGGTAGTGTTGTGGAAGAGGAGGAGGAGGGTAGTGCTGTGGAGGAAGAGGAGGGTAGATCTGTGGAGGAAGAAGAGGAGGGTAGTGTTGTGGAGGAGGAAGAGGAGGGTAGTTTTGTCGAGGAGGAAGAGGAGGGTAGTTTTGTCGAGGAGGAAGAGGAGGGTAGTGCTGTGGAGGAGGAAGAGGAAGGTAGTGCTGCGGAGGAGGAAGAGTAGGGTAGTGTTGTTGAGGAGGAAGTGTAGGGTAGTGTTGTGGAGAAGGAAGAGGAGGGTAGTGTTGTGGAGAAGGAAGAGGAGGGTAGTGCTGTGGGCGAGGAAGAGGAGGGTAGTGTTGTAAAGGAGGAAGAAGAGGGTAGTTTTGTGGAGGAGGAAGAGAAGGGTAGTGCTGTGGAGGAGGAAGAGGAGGGTAGTGTTGTGGAGGAGGAAGAGTAGGGTAGTGTTGTGGAGGAGGAAGAGTAGGGGAGTGTTGTGGAGGAGGAAGAGGAGGGTAGTGTTGTTGAGAAGGAAGAGGAGGTTAGTTTTGTGGAGGAGGAATAGGAGGGTAGTGCTGTTGAGGATGAAGAGGAGGGTAGTGTTGTGGAGGAGGAAGAGGAGGGTAGTGTTGTAAAGGAGGAAGAGGAGGCTACTATTGTGGAGGAGGAAGAGAAGGGTAGTGCTGTGGAGGAGGAAGAGGAGGGTAGTGTTGTGGAGGAGGAAGAAGAGGGTAGTGTTGTGGAGGAGGAAGAGGAGGGTAGTGTTGTGGAGGAGGAAGAGAAGGGTAGTGCTGTGGAGGAGGAAGAGGAGAGTAGTGTTGTGGAGGAGGAAAAGGAGGGTAGTGTTGAAGAGGAAGAAGAGGAGGGTAGTTTTGTGGAGGAGGAAGAGGAGGGTAGTGCTGTGGAGGAGGAAGAGGAGGGTAGTTTTGTGGAGGAGGAAGAGGAGAGTAGTGCTGTGGAGGAGGAAGAGGAGAGTAGTGCTGTAGAGGAGGAAGAGGAGGGTAGTTCTGTGGAGGAGGAAGAGGAGGGTAGAGTTGTGGAGGAGGAAGAGGAGAGTAGTGTTGTTGAGGAGGAAGAGGAGGGTAGTTTTGTCGAGGAGGAAGAGGAGGGTAGTTTTGTGGAGGAGGAAGAGGAGGGTAGTGCTGTGGAGGAGGAAGAGGAGGGTAGTGCTGTGTAGGAGGAAGAGGAGGGTAGTGTTGTGGAAGAGGAGGAGGAGGAGGGTAGTGCTGTGAAGGATGAAGAGGAAGGTAGTGCTGTGGAGGAGGAAGAGTAGGGTAGTGTTGTGGAGGAGGAAGAGAAGGGTAGTGCTGTGGAGAAGGAAGAGGAGGGTAGTGTTGTGGAGGAGGAAGAGGAGGGAAGGGTTTGTGAAAAAGGAGGAGGAGGAGGATAGTGTTGGAGAGACGGAAGTGGAGGGTAGTGTTGTGGGGAAGGAAGAGGAGGGGAGTGTTGTGGAAGAAGAAGTGGAGGATAGTGTTGTGGAGGAGGAGGGTAGTGTTGTGGAAGCGGAAGAGGAGGGAAGTGTTGTGGAGAAGGAAGAGGAGGGGAGTGTTGTGGAAGAAGAAGTGGAGGATAGTGTTGTCGAGAAGGAAGAGGATGGTAGTGATATGGAGGAGGAGGAGGAGGAGGGTAGTGTTGTGGAGAAGGACGAGGAGGGTAGTGTTGTGGAAGAAGAAGAGAAGGGAAGTGTTGTGTTGTGGTGTTGAGGAATAGGGGGGTAGTGTTGTAAAGGAGGAGGAGGAGGGGGTGGGTAGTGTTGTGGATGAGGAAGAGGAAGAAAGTTTTGTGGGGATGGAAGAGGAAGGGAGTTTTGTGGAAAAAGAAGAGGAGGGTAGTGTTGAAGAGGAGGAGGAGGAGGGTAGTGTTATGGAGGAGGAGGAGGAGGGTAGTGTTGTGGAGGAGGAAGAGGAGGATAGTGTTGTGGACGAGGAAGAGGATGGTAGTGTTGTTTAGGAGGAAGAGGATGGTAGTGTTGCGGAGGAGGAAGAGGATGGTAGTGTTGTGGAGGAGGAAGAGGAGGGTAGTGTTGTGGAGGAGGAAGAGAAGGGTAGTGTTGTGGAGGAGGAAGAGGAGGGTAGTGTTGATGCGTAGGAAGAGGAGGGTAGTTTTGTGGAGGAGGAAGAGGAGGGTAGTTTTGTGGAGGAGGAAGAGGAGGGTAGTGCTGTGGAGGAGGAAGAAGAGGGTAGTGCTGTGGAGGAGGAAGAGGAGGGTAGTGTTGTGGAAGAGGATGAGGAGGGTAGTGCTGTGAAGGATGAAGAGGAAGGTAGTGCTGTGGAGGAGGAAGAGTAGGGTAGTGTTGTGAAGGAGGAAGACTAGGGTAGTGTTGTGGAGAAGGAAGAGGAGGGTAGTGTTGTGGAGAAGGAAGAGGAGGGTAGTGCTGTGGACGAGGAAGAGGTGGGTAGTGTTGTGGAGGAGGAAGAGGAGGGTAGTGTTGTAAAGGAGGAAGAAGAGGGGTAGTTTTGTGGAGGAGGAAGAGAAGGGTAGTGCTGTGGAGTAGGAAGAGGAGGGTAGTGTTGTGGAGGAGGAAGAGTAGGGTAGTGTTGTGGAGGAGGAAGAGGAGAGTAGTGTTGTGGCGAAGGAAGAGGAGGTTAGTTTTGTGGAGGAGGAAGAGGAGGGTAGTGCTGTTGAGGAGGAAGAGGAGGGTAGTGTTTTGGAGGAGGAAGAGGAGGGTAGTGTTGTAAAGGAAGAAGAGGAGGGTAGTATTGTGGAGGAGGAAGAGAAGGGTATTGCTGAGGAGGAGGAAGAGGAGGGTAGTGTTGTGGAGGAGGAAGAAGAGGGTAGTGTTGTGGAGGAGGAAGAGGAGGGTAGTGTTGTGGAGGAGGAAGAGAAGGGTAGTGCTGTGGAGGAGGAAGAGGAGGGTAGTGTTGTAGAGGAGGAAGAGGAGGGTAGTAATGTAGAGGAGGAAGAGAGAGTAGTGTTGTAGAGGAGGAAGAGGAGAGTAGTGTTGTAAAGGAGGAAGAGGAGAGTAGCGTTGTAGAGGAGGAAGAGGAGAGTAGTGTTGTATAGGAGGAAGAGGAAAGTAGTGTTGTAGAGGAGGAAGAGTAGGGTAGTGTTGTGGAGGAGGAAGAGTAGGGTAGTGTTGTGGAGGAGGAAGAGTAGGGTAGTTTTGTGGAGGAAGAGGAGGAGGGGAGTTTTGTGGAGGAGGAAGAGGAGGGTAGTTTTGTGGAGGAGGAAGAGGAGAGTAGTGCTGTGGAGGAGGAAGAGGAGAGTAGTGCTGTAGAGGAGGAAGAGGAGGGTAGTTCTGTGGAGGAGGAAGAGGAGGGTAGAGTTGTGGAGGAGGAAGAGGAGAGTAGTGTTGTTGAGGAGGAAGAGGAGGGTAGTTTTGTCGAGGAGGAAGAGGAGGGTAGTTTTGTGGAGGAGGAAGAGGAGGGTAGTGCTGTGGAGGAGGAAGAGGAGGGTAGTGCTGTGTAGGAGGAAGAGGAGGGTAGTGTTGTGGAAGAGGAGGAGGAGGAGGGTAGTGCTGTGAAGGATGAAGAGGAAGGTAGTGCTGTGGAGGAGGAAGAGTAGGGTAGTGTAGTGGAGGAGGAAGAGTAGGGTAGTGTTGTGGAGGAGGAAGAGAAGGGTAGTGCTGTGGAGAAGGAAGAGGAGGGTAGTGTTGTGGAGGAGGAAGAGGAGGGAAGGGTTTGTGAAAAAGGAGGAGGAGGAGGATAGTGTTGGAGAGGCGGAAGTGGAGGGTAGTGTTGTGGGGAAGGAAGAGGAGGGGAGTGTTGTGGAAGAAGAAGTGGAGGATAGTGTTGTGGAGGAGGAGGGTAGTGTTGTGGAAGCGGAAGAGGAGGGAAGTGTTGTGGAGAAGGAAGAGGAGGGGAGTGTTGTGGAAGAAGAAATGGAGGATAGTGTTGTCGAGAAGGAAGAGGATGGTAGTGATATGGAGGAGGAGGAGGAGGAGGGTAGTGTTGTGGAGAAGGACGAGGAGGGTAGTGTTGTGGAAGAAGAAGAGATGGGAAGTGTTGTGTTGTGGTGTTGAGGAATAGGGGGGTAGTGTTGTAAAGGAGGAGGAGGAGGGGTTGGGTAGAGTTGTGGATGAGGAAGAGGAAGAAAGTTTTGTGGGGATGGAAGAGGAAGGGAGTTTTGTGGAAAAAGTAGAGGAGGGTAGTGTTGAAGAGGAGGAGGAGGAGGGTAGTGTTATGGAGGAGGAGGAGGAGGGTAGTGTTGTGGAGGAGGAAGAGGAGGATAGTGTTGTGGACGAGGAAGAGGATAGTAGTGTTGTTTAGGAGGAAGAGGATGGTAGTGTTGCGGAGGAGGAAGAGGATGGTAGTGTTGTGGAGGAGGAAGAGGAGGGTAGTGTTGTGGAGGAGGAAGAGGAGAGTAGTTTTGTAGAGGATAAAGAGGAGGGTAGTGTAGTGGAGGAGGAAGAGGAGGGTAGTGTTTTGGAGGAGGAGGAGGAGGGTAGTGTTGTGGAGAAGGAAGAGGAGGGTAGTGTTGTGGAGGAGGAAGAGTAGGGTAGTGTTTTGGAGGAGGAAGAGGAGGGTAGTGTTGTAAAGGAGGAAGAGGAGGGTAGTATTGTGAAGGAGGAAGAGAAGGGTAGTGCTGTGGTGGAGGAAGAGGAGGGTAGTGTTGTGGAGGAGGAAGAGTAGGGTAGTGTTTTGGAGGAGGAAGAGGAGGGTAGTGTTGTAAAGGAGGAAGAGGAGGGTAGTATTGTGAAGGAGGAAGAGAAGGGTAGTGCTGTGGAGGAGGAAGAGGAGGGTAGTGTTGTGGAGGAGGAAGAAGAGGGTAGTGTTGTGGAGGAGGAAGAGAAGCGTAGTGCTGTGGAGGAGGAAGAGGAGGGTAGTGTTGTAGAGGAGGAAGAGGAGGGTAGAAATGTAGAGGAGGAAGAGGAGAGTAGTGTTGCAGAGGAGGAAGAGGAGGGTAGTGTTGTGGAGGAGGAAAAGAAGGGTAGTGCTGTGGAGGAGGAAGAGGAGGGTAGTGTTGTAGAGGAGGAAGAGGAGGGTAGTAATGTAGAGGGTGAAGAGGAGAGTAGTGTTGTAGAGGAGGAAGAGGAGAGTAGTGTTGTAAAGTAGGAAGAGGAGGGTAGTGTTGTGGAGGAGGAAGAGGTGTGTAGTGTTGTGGAGGAGGAGGAGGAGGTTAGTGTTGTGGAGGAGGAAGAGGAGGGTAGTGTTGTAGAGGAGGAAGAGGAGGGTAGTGTTGTGGAGGAAGAGGAGGACGGTAGTGTTGTGGAGGAGGAGGAGGACGGTAGTGTTGTGGAGGAGGAGGAGGAGGGGTAGTGTTGTGGAGGAGGAAGAGGAGGGTAGTGTTGGCAAGTAGGAGGAGGAGGGTAGTGTTGTGGAGGAGGAAGAGGAGGGTAGTGTTGTGGAGGAGAAAGAAGAGGGTAGTACTGTGGAGGAGGAAGAGGAGGGAAGTGTTGTGGAGGAGGAAGAGGAGGGTAGTGTTGTGGAGGAGGAAGAGATGGGTAGAGTTGTGGAGGAAGAGGAAGAGGGAAGTGTTGTGGAGGAGGAAGAAGAAGGTCGTGTTGTGGAGAAGGATGTGGAGGAGGAGGAGGAGGAGGAGGGAAGTTTTGTGGAGGAGGAGGAGGAGATTAGTGTTGTGTGGGAGGAAGAGGAGGGTAGTGTTGTTGAGGAGGAAAAGGGTTGTGTTGTGGAGGAGGAGGAAGAGGAGGAGGAGGAGGAAGAGGAGGGTAGTGTTGTGGAGGAAGAAGAAGAGGGTTGTGTTGAAGAGGAAGGTATTGTTGTGGAGGAGGAAGATGAGGGTTGTGTTGTGGAGCAAATGGAAAAGGGTAGTGTTGTGGAAGAGGAAGAGGAGGGTAGTGTTGTGGAGGAGGAAGAGGAGGGTAGTTTTGTGGAGGAGGAAGAGAAGGGTAGTGTTGTGGAGAAGTAAGAGGAGGGTAGTGTTGTGGAGGAGGAAGAGGAGGTAGTGTTGTGGAGGAGGAAGAGGAGGGTAGTGCTGTGGAGGAGGAAGAGGAGGGTAGTGCTGTGGAGGAGGAAGAGGAGAATAGTGTTGTGGAGGAGGAAGAGGACGGTTGTGTTGTGGAGGAGGAAGAGGAGGGTAGTGTTGTGGAGGAGGAAGAGGAGGGTAGTGTTGTGGAGGAGGAAGAGGAGGGTAGTGTTGTGGGGGAGGAAGAGGAGAGTAGTGTTGTGGAGGCGGAAGAGGAGGGTAGTGTTGGCAAGTAGGAGGAGGAGGGTAGTGTTGTGGAGGAGGAAGAGGAGGGTAGTGTTGTGGAGGAGAAAGAAGAGGGTAGTACTGTGGAGGAGGAAGAGGAGGGTAGTGTTGTGGAGGAGGAAGAAGAAGGTCGTGTTGTGGAGAAGGATGTGGAGGAGGAGGAGGAGGAGGAGGAGGAGGAAGAGGAGGGTAGTGTTGTGGAGGAAGAAGAAGAGGGTTGTGTTGAAGAGGAAGGTATTGTTGTGGAGGAGGAAGATGAGGGTTGTGTTGTGGAGCGAAAGGAGAAGGGTAGTGTTGTGGAAGAGGAAGAGGAGGGTAGTGTTGTGGAGGAGGAAGAGGAGGGTAGTTTTGTGGAGGAGGAAGAGAAGGGTAGTGTTGTGGAGAAGTAAGAGGAGGGTAGTGTTGTGGAGGAGGAAGAGGAGGGTAGTGTTGTGGAGGAGGAAGAGGAGGGTAGTGCTGTGGAGGAGGAAGAGGAGGGTAGTGCTGTGGAGGAGGAAGAGGAGGGTAGTGTTGTGGAGGAGGAAGAGGACGGTTGTGTTGCGGAGGAGGAAGAGGAGGGTAGTGTTGTGGAGGAGGAAGAGGAGGAGGAGGGTAGTGTTGTGAAGGAGGAAGAGGAGGGTTGTGTTGTGGAGGAGAAGGTGAAAGGTAGTGTTATGGAAGAGGAAGAGGAGGGTAGTGTTGTAGAGGAAGAGGAGGGTTGTGTTGTGGAGGAGGAAGAGGAGGGTAGTGTTGTGGAGGAGGAAGAGGAGGGTAGTGTTGTTGAGGAGGAGGGAAGTGTTGTGTAGGAGGAAGAGGAGGGTAGTGTTGTGGGAGAGGAAGAGGAGGGAAGTGTTTTGGAGAAGGAGAAGGAGGGTAGTGTTGTGGAGGTGGAAGAGGAGGGTAGTGTTGTGGAGGAGTAGGAGGAGGGTTGTGTTGGGGAGGACGAAGAGGAGGGTAGTGCTGTGTAGGAGGAAGAGGTGTGTAGTGTTGTGGAGGAGGAGGAGGAGGGTAGTGTTGTGGAGGAGGAAGAGGAGGGTAGTGTTGTAGAGGAGGAAGAGGAGGGTAGTAATGTAGAGGAGGAAGAGGAGAGTAGTGTTGTAGAGGAGGAAGAGGAGAGTAGTGTGTTAAAGGAGGAAGAGGAGGGTAGTGTTGTAGAGGAGGAAGAGTAGGGTAGTGTTGTGGAGGAGGAAGAGTAGGGTAGTTTTGTGGAGGAAGAGGAGGAGGGGAGATTTGTGGAGGAGGAAGAGGAGGGTAGTTTTGCGGAGGAGGAAGAGGAGAGTAGTGCTGTAGAGGAGGAAGAGGAGAGTAGTGCTGTGGAGGAGGAAGAGGACGGTAGTGTTGTGGAAGAGGAGGAGGAGGGTAGTGCTGTGGAGGAAGAGGAGGGTAGTTTTGTGGAGGAGGAAGAGAAGGGTAGTGTTGTGGAGGAGGAAGAGGAGGGTAGTGTTGTTGAGGAGGAAGAGGAGGGTAGTGTTGTGGAGGAGGCAGAGGAGGGAAGTGCTGTGGAGGAGAAAGAGGAGGGTAGTGTTGTGGAGGAGGAAGAGGAGGGTAGTGTTGTGGAGGAGGAAGAGGAGGGTAGTGTTGTGGAGGAGGAAGAGGAGGGTAGTGTTGTGGAGGAGGAAGAGGAGGGTAGTGCTGTGGAGGAGGAAGAGGAGGGTAGTGCTGTGGAGGAGGAAGAGGAGGGTAGTGCTGTGGAGGAGGAAGAGGAGGGTAGTGTTGTGGAGGAGGAAGAGGAGGGTAGTGTTGTGGAGGATGAAGAGGAGGGTAGTGTTGTGGAGGAGGAGGAGGAGGGTAGTGTTGTGGAAGAGGAGGAGGAGGGTAGTGTTGTGGAGGAGGAAGAGAAGGGAAGTGCTGTGGAGGAGAAAGAGGAGGGTAGTGTTGTGGAGGAGGAAGAGGAGGGTAGTGTTGTGGAGGAGGAAGAGGAGGGTAGTGTTGTGGAGGAGGAAGAGGAGGGTAGTGTTGTGGAGGAGGAAGAGGAGGGTAGTGCTGTGGAGGAGGAAGAGGAGGGTAGTGTTGTGGAGGAGGAAGAGGAGGGTAGTGTTGTGGAGGAGGAGGAGGAGGGTAGTGTTGTGGAAGAGGAGGAGGAGGGTAGTGTTGTGGAGGAGGAAGAGAAGGAGGAGGGAAGTGTTGTGAAGGAGGAAGAGGAAGGTTGTGTTGAAGAGGAGGGTATTGTTGTGGAAGAGGAAGAGGAGGGTATTGTTGTGGAAGAGAAAGAGGAGGGTTGTGTTGTGGAGGAGAAGGAGAAGGGTAGTGCTATGGAAGAGGAAGAGGAGGGTAGTGTTGTAGAGGAAAAGGAGGGTTGTGTTGTCGAGGAGGAAGTGGAGGGTAGTGTTGTGGAGGAGGAAGAGGAGGGTAGTGTTGTTGAGGAGGAAGGAAGTGTTGTGGAGGAGTAAGAGGAGAGTTGTGTTGTGGGGGAGGAAGAGGAGGGAAGTGTTTTGGAGGTGGAGAAGGAGGGTAGTGTTGTGGAGGTGGAAGAGGAGGGTAGTGTTGTGGAGGAGTAGGAGGAGGGTTGTGTTGAGGAGGACGAAGAGGAGGGTAGTGTTGTGGAGGAGGAAGAGGTGTGTCGTGTTGTGAAGGAGGAGGAGGAGGAGGGTAGTGTTGTGGAGGAGGAAGAGGAGGGTAGTGTTGTAGAGGAGGAAGAGGAGGGTAGTAATGTGGAGGAGGAAGAGGAGGGCAGTGTTGTGGAGGAGGAAGAGGAGGGAAGTGTTGTGGAGGAGGAGGAAGAGAGTAGTGTTGTAGAGGAGGAAGAGGAGAGTAGTGTTGTAAAGGAGGAAAAGGAGGGTAGTGTTGTAGAGGAGGAAGAGTAGGGTAGTGTTGTGGAGGAGGAAGAGTAGGGTAGTTTTGTGGAGGATGAGGTGGAGGGGAGTTTTGTGGAGTAGGAAGAGGAGGGTAGTTTTGTGGAGGAGGAAGAGGAGAGTAGTGCTGTGGAGGAGGAAGAGGAGAGTAGTGCTGTGGACGAGGAAGAGGAGGGTAGTGTTGTGGATGAGGAGGAGGAGGGTAGTGCTGTGGAGGAGGAAGAGGGTAGTTCTGTGGAGGAGGAAGAGGAGGGTAGTGTTGTGGAGGAGGAAGAGGAGGGTAGTGTTGATGAGGAGGAAGAGGAGGGTAGTTTTGTGGAGGAGGAAGAGGAGGGTAGTTTTGTGGAGGAGGAAGAGGAGGGTAGTGCTGTGGAGGAGGAAGAGGAGGGTAGTGCTGTGGAGGAGGAAGAGGAGGGTAGTGTTGTGGAAGAGGAGGAGGAGGGTAGTGCTGTGAAGGATGAAGAGGAAGGTAGTGCTGTGGAGGAGGAAGAGTAGGGTAGTGTTGTGAAGGAGTAAGAGTAGGGTAGTGTTGTGGAGAAGGAAGAGGAGGGTAGTGTTGTGGAGAAGGAAGAGGAGGGTAGTGCTGTGGACGAGGAAGAGGAGGGTAGTGTTGTGGAGGAGGAAGAGGAGGGTAGTGTTGTAAAGGAGGAAGAAGAGGGGTAGTTTTGTGGAGGAGGAAGAGAAGGGTAGTGCTGTGGAGTAGGAAGAGGAGGGTAGTGTTGTGGAGGAGGAAGAGTAGGGTAGTGTTGTGGAGGAGGAAGAGGAGAGTAGTGTTGTGGAAAAGAAAGAGGAGGTTAGTTTTGTGGAGGAGGAAGAGGAGGGTAGTGCTGTTGAGGAGGAAGAGGAGGGTAGTGTTTTGGAGGAGGAAGAGGAGGGTAGTGTTGTAAAGGAAGAAGAGGAGGATTGTAGTATTGTGGAGGAGGAAGAGAAGGGTAGTGCTGAGGAGGAGGAAGAGGAGGGTAGTGTTGTGGAGGAGGAAGAAGAGGGTAGTGTTGTGGAGGAGGAAGAGGAGGGTAGTGTTGTGGAGGAGGAAGAGAAGGGTAGTGCTGTGGAGGAGGAAGAGGTGTGTAGTGTTGTGGAGGAGGAGGAGGAGGGTAGTGTTGTGGAGGAGGAAGAGGAGGGTAGTGTTGTAGAGGAGGAAGAGGAGGGTAGTAATGTAGAGGAGGAAGAGGAGAGTAGTGTTGTAGAGGAGGAAGAGTAGGGTAGTGTTGTGGAGGAGGAAGAGTAGGGTAGTTTTGTGGAGGAAGAGGAGGGGAGTTTTGTGGAGGAGGAAAAGGAGGGTAGTGCTGTGGAGGAGGAAGAGGAGAGTAGTGCTGTGGACGAAGAAGAGGAGGGTAGTGTTGTGGATGAGGAGGAGGAGGGTAGTGCTGTGGAGGAAGAAGAGGGTAGTTCTGTGGAGGAGGAAGAGAAGGGTAGTGTTGTGGAGGAGGAAGAGGAGGGTAGTGTTGATGCGTAGGAAGAGGAGGGTAGTTTTGTGGAGGAGGAAGAGGAGGGTAGTTTTGTGGAGGAGGAAGAGGAGGGTAGTGCTGTGGAGGAGGAAGAGGAGGGTAGTGCTGTGGAGGAGGAAGAGGAGGGTAGTGTTGTGGAGGAGGAGGAGGAGGGTAGTGCTGTGAAGGATGAAGAGGAAGGTAGTGCTGTGGAGGAGGAAGAGTAGGGTAGTGTTGTGAAGGAGGAAGAGTAGGGTAGTGTTGTGGAGAAGGAAGAGGAGGGTAGTGTTGTGGAGAAGGAAGAGGAGGGTAGTGCTGTGGACGAGGAAGAGGAGGGTAGTGTTGTGGAGGAGGAAGAGGAGGGTAGTGTTGTAAAGGAGGAAGAAGAGGGGTAGTTTTGTGGAGGAGGAAGAGAAGGGTAGTGCTGTGGAGTAGGAAGAGGAGGGTAGTGTTGTGGAGGAGGAAGAGTAGGGTAGTGTTGTGGAGGAGGAAGAGGAGAGTAGTGTTGTGGCGAAGGAAGAGGAGGTTAGTTTTGTGGAGGAGGAAGAGGAGGGTAGTGCTGTTGAGGAGGAAGAGGAGGGTAGTGTTTTGGAGGAGGAAGAGGAGGGTAGTGTTGTAAAGGAAGAAGAGGAGGGTAGTATTGTGGAGGAGGAAGAGAAGGGTATTGCTGAGGAGGAGGAAGAGGAGGGTAGTGTTGTGGAGGAGGAAGAAGAGGGTAGTGTTGTGGAGGAGGAAGAGGAGGGTAGTGTTGTGGAGGAGGAAGAGAAGGGTAGTGCTGTGGAGGAGGAAGAGGAGGGTAGTGTTGTAGAGGAGGAAGAGGAGAGTAGTGTTGTAAAGGAGGAAGAGGAGGGTAGTGTTGTGGAGGAGGAAGAGGTGTGTAGTGTTGTGGAGGAGGAGGAGGAGGGTAGTGTTGTGGAGGAGGAAGAGGAGGGTAGTGTTGTAGAGGAGGAAGAGGAGGGTAGTAATGTAGAGGAGGAAGAGGAGAGTAGTGTTGTAGAGGAGGAAGAGTAGGGTAGTGTTGTGGAGGAGGAAGAGTAGGGTAGTTTTGTGGAGGAAGAGGAGGAGGGGAGTTTTGTGGAGGAGGAAAAGGAGGGTAGTGCTGTGGAGGAGGAAGAGGAGAGTAGTGCTGTGGAGGAGTAAGAGGAGGGTAGTGTTGTGGAAGAGGAGGAGGAGGGTAGTGCTGTGGAGGAAGAGGAGGGTAGATCTGTGGAGGAAGAAGAGGAGGGTAGTGTTGTGGAGGAGGAAGAGGAGGGTAGTGTTGTTGAGGAGGAAGAGGAGGGTAGATTTGTCGAGGAGGAAGAGGAGGGTAGTGCTGTGGAGGAGGAAGAGGAGAGTAGTGCTGTGGAGGAGGAAGAGGAGGGTAGTGTTGTGGAAGAGGAGGAGGAGGGTAGTGCTGTGGAGGAAGAGGAGGGTAGATCTGTGGAGGAAGAAGAGGAGGGTAGTGTTGTGGAGGAGGAAGAGGAGGGTAGTTTTGTCGAGGAGGAAAAGGAGGGTAGTTTTGTCGAGGAGGAAGAGGAGGGTAGTGCTGTGGAGGAGGAAGAGGAAGGTAGTGCTGCGGAGGAGGAAGAGTAGGGTAGTGTTGTGGAGGAGGAAGAGGAGGGTAGTTTTGTCGAGGAGGAAAAGGAGGGTAGTTTTGTCGAGGAGGAAGAGGAGGGTAGTGCTGTGGAGGAGGAAGAGGAAGGTAGTGCTGCGGAGGAGGAAGAGTAGGGTAGTGTTGTTGAGGAGGAAGTGTAGGGTAGTGTTGTGGAGAAGGAAGAGGAGGGTAGTGTTGTGGAGAAGGAAGAGGAGGGTAGTGCTGTGGACGAGGAAGAGGAGGGTAGTGTTGTAAAGGAGGAAGAAGAGGGTAGTTTTGTGGAGGAGGAAGAGAAGGGTAGTGCTGTGGAGGAGGAAGAGGAGGGTAGTGTTGTGGAGGAGGAAGAGTAGGGTAGTGTTGTGGAGGAGGAAGAGTAGGGGAGTGTTGTGGAGGAGGAAGAGGAGGGTAGAATTGTTGAGAAGGAAGAGGAGGTTAGTTTTGTGGAGGAGGAAGAGGAGGGTAGTGCTGTTGAGGAGGAAGAGGAGGGTAGTGTTGTGGAGGAGGAAGAGAAGGGTAGTGTTGTAAAGGAGGAAGAGGAGGCTAGTATTGTGGAGGAGGAAGAGAAGGGTAGTGCTGTGGAGGAGGAAGAGGAGGGTAGTGTTGTGGAGGAGGAAGAAGAGGGTAGTGTTGTGGAGGAGGAAGAGGAGGGTAGTGTTGTGGAGGAGGAAGAGAAGGGTAGTGCTGTGGAGGAGGAAGAGGAGAGTAGTGTTGTGGAGGAGGAAAAGGAGGGTAGTGTTGTAGAGGAAGAAGAGGAGGGTACTTTTGTGGAGGAGGAAGAGGAGGGTAGTGCTGTGGAGGAGGAAGAGGAGGGTAGTGCTGTGGAGGAGGAAGAGGAGGGTAGTGTTGTGGAAGAGGAGGAGGAGGGTAGTGCTGTGAAGGATGAAGAGGAAGGTAGTGCTGTGGAGGAGGAAAAGTAGGGTAGTGTTGTGGAGGAGGAAGAGTAGGGTAGTGTTGTGGAGAAGGAAGAGGAGGGTAGTGTTGTGGAGGAGGAAGAGGAGGGTAGTGTTGTAAAGGAGGAAGAAGAGGGTAGTTTTGTGAAGGAGGAAGAGAAGGGTAGTGCTGTGGTGGAGGAAGAGGAGGGTAGTGTTGTGGAGGAGGAAGAGTAGGGTAGTGTTTTGGAGGAGGAAGAGGAGGGTAGTGTTGTAAAGGAGGAAGAGGAGGGTAGTTTTGTGGAGGAGGAAGAGTAGGGTAGTTTTGTGGAGGAAGAGGAGGAGGGGAGTTTTGTGGAGGAGGAAGAGGAGGGTCGTTTTGTGGAGGAGGAAGAGGAGAGTAGTGCTGTGGAGGAGGAAGAGGAGAGTAGTGCTGTAGAGGAGGAAGAGGAGGGTAGTTCTGTGGAGGAGGAAGAGGAGGGTAGAGGAGTGGAGGAGGAAGAGGAGAGTAGTGTTGTTGAGGAGGAAGAGGAGGGTAGTTTTGTCGAGGAGGAAGAGGAGGGTAGTTTTGTGGAGGAGGAAGAGGAGGGTAGTGCTGTGGAGGAGGAAGAGGAGGGTAGTGCTGTGTAGGAGGAAGAGGAGGGTAGTGTTGTGGAAGAGGAGGAGGAGGAGGGTAGTGCTGTGAAGGATGAAGAGGAAGGTAGTGCTGTGGAGGAGGAAGAGTAGGGTAGTGTAGTGGAGGAGGAAGAGTAGGGTAGTGTTGTGGAGGAGGAAGAGAAGGGTAGTGCTGTGGAGAAGGAAGAGGAGGGTAGTGTTGTGGAGGGGGAAGAGGAGGGAAGGGTTTGTGAAAAAGGAGGAGGAGGAGGATAGTGTTGGAGAGGCGGAAGTGGAGGGTAGTGTTGTGGGGAAGGAAGAGGAGGGGAGTGTTTTGGAAGAAGAAGTGGAGGATAGTGTTGTGGAGGAGGAGGGTAGTGTTGTGGAAGCGGAAGAGGAGGGAAGTGTTGTGGAGAAGGAAGAGGAAGGGAGTGTTGTGGAAGAAGAAGTGGAGGATAGTGTTGTCGAGAAGGAAGAGGATGGTAGTGATATGGAGGAGGAGGAGGAGGAGGGTAGTGTTGTAGAGAAGAACGAGGAGGGTAGTGTTGTGGAAGAAGAAGAGAAGGGAAGTGTTGTGTTGTGGTGTTGAGGAATAGGGGGGTAGTGTTGTAAAGGAGGAGGAGGAGGGGGTGGGTAGTGTTGTGGATGAGGAAGAGGAAGAAAGTTTTGTGGGGATGGAAGAGGAAGGGAGTTTTGTGGAAAAAGAAGAGGAGGGTAGTGTTGAAGAGGAGGAAGAGGAGGATAGTGTTGTGGACGAGGAAGAGGATGGTCGTGTTGTTTAGGAGGAAGAGGATGGTAGTGTTGCGGAGGAGGAAGAGGATGGTAGTGTTGTGGAGGAGGAAGAGGAGGGTAGTGTTGTGGAGGAGGAAGAGGAGAGTAGTGTTGTAGAGGAGGAAGAGGAGAGTAGTGTTGTAGAGGATAAAGAGCAGGGTAGTGTAGTGGAGGAGGAAGAGGAGGGTAGTGTTTTGGAGGAGGAGGAGGAGGGTAGTGTTGTGGAGAAGGAAGAGGAGGGTAGTGTTGTGGAGGAGGAAGAGGAGGGTAGTGTTGTAAAGGAGGAAGAAGAGGGTAGTTTTGTGAAGGAGAAAGAGAAGGGTAGTGCTGTGGTGGAGGAAGAGGAGGGTAGTGTTGTGGAGGAGGAAGAGTAGGGTAGTGTTTTGGAGGAGGAAGAGGAGGGTAGTGTTGTAAAGGAGGAAGAGGAGGGTAGTATTGTGAAGGAGGAAGAGAAGGGTAGTGCTGTGGAGGAGGAAGAGGAGGGTAGTGTTGTGGAGGAGGAAGAAGAGGGTAGTGTTGTGGAGGAGGAAGAGAAGGGTAGTGCTGTGGAAGAGGAAGAGGAGGGTAGTGTTGTAGAGGAGGAAGAGGAGGTAGAAATGTAGAGGAGGAAGAGGAGAGTAGTGTTGCAGAGGAGGAAGAGGAGGGTAGTGTTGTGGAGGAGGAAAAGAAGGGTAGTGCTGTGGAGGAGGAAGAGGAGGGTAGTGTTGTAGAGGAGGAAGAGGAGGGTAGTAATGTAGAGGAGGAAGAGGAGAATAGTGTTGTAGAGGAGGAAGAGGAGAGTAGTGTTGTAAAGTAGGAAGAGGAGGGTAGTGTTGTGGAGGAGGAAGAGGTGTGTAGTGTTGTGGAGGAGGAGGAGGAGGTTAGTGTTGTGGAGGAGGAAGAGGAGGGTAGTGTTGTAGAGGAGGAAGAGGAGGGTAGTAATGTCGAGGAGGAAGAGGAGAGTAGTGTTGTAGAGGAGGAAGAGGAGAGTAGTGTTGTTAAGGAGGAAGAGGAGAGTAGTGTTGTAGAGGAGGAAGAGTAGGGTAGTGTTGTGGAGGAGGAAGAGTAGGGTAGTGTTGTGGAGGAGGAAGAGTAGGGTAGTTTTGTGGAGGAAGAGGAGGAGGGGAGTTTTGTGGAGGAGGAAGAGGAGGGTAGTGCTGTGGAGGAGGAAGAGAAGGGTAGTGTTGTGGAGGAAGAAGAGGAGGGTAGTGTTGTGGATTAGGAAGAGGAGGGTAGTGCTGTGGAGGAGGAAGAGGAGGGTAGTGTTGTGGAGGAAGAGGAGGAGGGTAGTGTTGTGGAGGAGGAAGAGGAGGGTAGTGCTGTGGAGGAGGAAGAGGAGGGTAGTGCTGTGGAGGAGGAAGAGGAGGGTAGTGTTGTGGAGGAAGAGGAGGAGGGTAGTGTTGTGGAGGAGGAAGAGGAGGGTAGTGCTGTGGAGGAGGAAGAGGAGGGTAGTGTTGTGGAGGAGGAGGAGGAGGGTAGTGTTGTGGAAGAGGAGGAGGAGGGTAGTGTTGTGGAGGAGGAAGAGAAGGAGGAGGGAAGTGTTGTGAAGGAGGAAGAGGAAGGTTGTGTTGAAGAGGAGGAAGAGAAGTGTAGTGTTGTGGAGGAAGAAGAGGAGGGTAGTGTTGTGGAGGAGGAAGAGGAGGGTAGTGCTGTGGAGGAGGAAGAGAAGGGTAGTGCTGTGGAGGAGGAAGAGGAGGGTAGTGTTGTGGAGGAAGAGGAGGAGGGTAGTGTTGTGGAGGAGGAAGAGGAGGGTAGTGCTGTGGAGGAGGAAGAGGAGGGTAGTGCTGTGGAGGAGGAAGAGGAGGTAGTGCTGTGGAGGAGGAAGAGTAGGGTAGTGCTGTGGAGGAGGAAGAGGAGGGTAGTGTTGTGGAGAAGGAAGAGGAGGGTAGTGTTGTGGAGGAGGAAGAGGAGAGTAGTGAAGTAGAGGAGGAAGAGGAGGGTAGTAATGTAGAGGAGGAAGAGGAGGGTAGTAATGTAAAGGAGGAAGAGGAGGGTAGTGTTGTAGAGGAGGAAGAGTAGGGTAGTGTTGTGGAGGAGGAAGAGTAGGGTAGTGTTGTGGAGGAAGAGGAGGAGGGTAGTGTTGTGGAGGAGGAGGAGGAGGGGTAGTGTTGTGGAGGAGGAAGAGGAGGGTAGTGTTGGCAAGTAGGAGGAGGAGGGTAGTGTTGTGGAGGAGGAAGAGGAGGGTAGTGTTGTGGACGAGAAAGAAGAGGGTAGTACTGTGGAGGAGGAAGAGGAGGGAAGTGTTGTGGAGGAGGAAGAGGAGGGTAGTGTTGTGGAGGAGGAAGAGATGGGTAGAGTTGTGGAGGAAGAGGAAGAGGGAAGTGTTGTGGAGGAGGAAGAAGAAGGTCGTGTTGTGGAGAAGGATGTGGAGGAGGAGGAGGAGGAGGAGGGAAGTTTTGTGGAGGAGGAGGAGGAGGTTAGTGTTGTGGGGGAGGAAGAGGAGGGTAGTGTTGTTGAGGAGGAAAAGGGTTGTGTGGTGGAGGAGGAGGAAGAGGAGGAGGAGGAGGAAGAGGAGGGTAGTGTTGTGGAGGAAGAAGAAGAGGGTTGTGTTGAAGAGGAAGGTATTGTTGTGGAGGAGGAAGATGAGGGTTGTGTTGTGGAGCAAAAGGAGAAGGGTAGTGTTGTGGAAGAGGAAGAGGAGGGTAGTGTTGTGGAGGAGGAAGAGGAGGGTAGTTTTGTGGAGGAGGAAGAGAAGGGTAGTGTTGTGGAGAAGTAAGAGGAGGGTAGTGTTGTGGAGGAGGAAGAGGAGGTAGTGTTGTGGAGGAGGAAGAGGAGGGTAGTGCTGTGGAGGAGGAAGAGGAGGGTAGTGTTGTGGAGGAGGAAGAGGAGAATAGTGTTGTGGAGGAGGAAGAGGACGGTTGTGTTGTGGAGGAGGAAGAGGAGGGTAGTGTTGTGGAGGAGGAAGAGGAGGGTAGTGTTGTTGAGGAGGAGGGAAGTGTTGTGTAGGAGGAAGAGGAGGGTAGTGTTGTGGGGGAGGAAGAGGAGGGAAGTGTTTTGGAGGAGGAGAAGGAGGGTAGTGTTGTGGAGGAGGAAGAGGAGGGTTGAGTTGTGGAGGAGAAGGAGGAGGGTTGTGTTTTGGAGGACGAAGAGGAGGGTAGTGTTGTGGAGGAGGAAGAGGTGTGTAGTGTTGTGGAGGAGGAGGAGGAGGGTAGTGTTATGGAAGAGGAAGAGGAGGGTAGTGTTGTAGAGGAAGAGGAGGGTTGTGTTGTGGAGGAGGAAGAGGAGGGTAGTGTTGTGGAGGAGGAAGAGGAGGGTAGTTTTGTTGAGGAGGAGGGAAGTGTTGTGTAGGAGGAAGAGGAGGGTAGTGTTGTGGGGGAGGAAGAGGAGGGAAGTGTTTTGGAGGAGGAGAATGAGGGTAGTGTTGTGGAGGTGGAAGAGGAGGGTAGTGTTGTGGAGGAGTAGGAGGAGGGTTGTGTTTTGGAGGACGAAGAGGAGGGTAGTGTTGTGGAGGAGGAAGAGGTGTGTAGTGTTGTGGAGGAGGAGGAGGAGGGTAGTGTGGTGGAGGAGGAAGAGGAGGGTAGTGTTGTAGAGGAGGAAGAGGAGGGTAGTAATGTAGAGGAGGAAGAGGAGAGTAGTGTTGTAGAGGAGGAAGAGGAGACTAGTGTGTTAAAGGAGGAAGAGGAGGGTAGTGTTGTAGAGGAGGAAGAGTAGGGTAGTGTTGTGGAGGAGGAGGAGTAGGGTAGTTTTGTGAAGGAAGAGGAGGAGGGGAGTTTTGTGGAGGAGGAAGAGGAGGGTAGTTTTGTGGAGGAGGAAGAGGAGAGTAGTGCTGTAGAGGAGGAAGAGGAGAGTAGTGCTGTGGAGGAGGAAGAGGAGGGTAGTGTTGTGGAAGAGGAGGAGGAGGGTAGTGCTTTGGAGGAAGAGGAGAGTAGTTTTGTGGAGGAGGAAGAGAAGGGTAGTGTTGTAGAGGAGGAAGAGGAGGGTAGTGTTGTTGAGGAGGAAGAGGAGGGTAGTGTTGTGGAGGAGGCAGAGGAGGGAAGTGCTGTGGAGGAGAAAGAGGATGGTAGTGTTGTGGAGGAGGAAGAGGAGGGTAGTGTTGTGGAGGAGGAAGAGGAGGGTAGTGTTGTGGAGGAGGAAGAGGAGGGTAGTGTTGTGGAGGAGGAAGAGGAGGGTAGTGCTGTGGAGGAGGAAGAGGAGGGTAGTGCTGTGGAGGAGGAAGAGGAGGGTAGTGCTGTGGAGGAGGAGGAGGAGGAAGTGTTGTGGAGGAGGAAGAGGAGGGTAGTGTTGTGGAGGAGGAGGAGGAGGGTAGTGTTGTGGTTGAGGAGGAGGAGGGTAGTGTTGTGGAGGAGGAAGAGAAGGAGGAGGGAAGTGTTGTGAAGGAGGAAGAGGAAGGTTGTGTTGAAGAGGAGGGTATTGTTGTGGAAGAGAAAGAGGAGGGTATTGTTGTGGAAGAGGAAGAGGAGGGTTGTGTTGTGGAGGAGAAGGAGAAGGGTAGTGTTATGGAAGAGGAAGAGGAGGGTAGTGTTGTAGAGGAAAAGGAGGGTTGTGTTGTCGAGGAGGAAGAGGAGGGTAGTGTTGTGGAGGAGGAAGAGGAGGGTAGTGTTGTTGAGGAGGAAGGAAGTGTTGTGGAGGAGTAAGAGGAGAGTTGTGTTGTGGGGGAGGAAGAGGAGGGAAGTGTTTTGGAGGAGGAGAAGGAGGGTAGTGTTGTGGAGGTGGAAGAGGAGGGTAGTGTTGTTGAGGAGTAGGAGGAGGGTTGTGTTGAGGAGGACGAAGAGGAGGGTAGTGTTGTGGAGGAGGAAGAGGTGTGTCGTGTTGTGAAGGAGGAGGAGGAGGAGGGTAGTGTTGTGGAGGAGGAAGAGGAGGGTAGTGTTGTAGAGGAGGAAGAGGAGGGTAGTAATGTGGAGGAGGAAGAGGAGGGTAGTGTTGTGGAGGAGGAAGAGGAGGGTAGTGTTGTGGAGGAGGAAGAGGAGAGTAGTGTTGTAGAGGAGGAAGAGGAGAGTAGTGTTGTAAAGGAGGAAAAGGAGGGTAGTGTTGTAGAGGAGGAAGAGTAGGGTTGTGTTGTGGAGGAGGAAGAGTAGGGTAGTTTTGTGGAGGAAGAGGTGGAGGGGAGTTTTGTGGAGGAGGAAGAGGAGGGTAGTTTTGTGGATGAGGAGGAGGAGGGTAGTGCTATGGAGGAAGAGGAGGGTAGTTCTTTGGAGGAGGAAGAGGAGGGTAGTGTTGTGGAGGAGGAAGAGGAGGGTAGTGTTGTGCCGGCGGTGGGGTGGTTCAAATAGCTTCGGCTATCACCTCATTTTGTCCGGTCGTGATGGTCAAGTGGATTAAGGCGTCTTGTTCATACCAGTTGCGTTGCTCCTGGGAGTATGGGTTCGAGTCACTTCTGGGGTGTGAGTTTTCAGTTGCATATTGTCCTGGGGACCATTCAGGCTTGTTCGCATTTGTGTTCCTTACGTGTGCCCCAAAGAATGAGGTGATTTGGTAAAATGCTATGCCCAAGATTACTATCCGAGTGCCGGCGGTGGGGTGGTTCAAATAGCTTCGGCTATCACCTCATTTTGTCCGGTCGTGATGGTCAAGTGGATTAAGGCGTCTTGTACATACCAGTTGCGTTGCTTCTGGGAGTATGGGTTCGAGTCACTTCTGGGGTGTGAGTTTTCAGTTGCATATTGTCCTGGGGACCATTCAGGCTTGTTCGCATATGTGTTCCTCATGTGTGCCCCAAAGAATGAGGTGATTTGGTAAAATGCTATGCCCAAGATTACTATCCGAGTGACGGCGGTGGGGTGGTTCAAATAGCTTCGGCTATCACCTCATTTTGTCCGGTCGTGATGGTCAAGTGGATTAAGGCGTCTTGTACATACCAGTTGCATTGCTCCTGGGAGTATGGGTTCGAGTCATTTCTGGGGTGTGAGTTTTCAGTTATATATATATATATATATATATATATATATATATATATATATATATATATATATATATATATATATATGGCACAACTCTCCTAAACACGAGAGTGAAGTGTACAACTTTAGAACACTTCCCACCAGGAGACTCGAACCCTGGCCAGCACAGAAGCCTTCCAGCAACTGGCATAACAGGTACGCCTTAACCCACTCCACCACCTGCTCAGACCCCTAAAAGAGATGGTAATTTCGGAGTATTTATATATTCCAAAGACCACCACCTCCCAAGAGCACTAGAGCAAGTGAGGGGTCATTTTTACGCTTTTTCATCAAGTCCCTGTTAATATGGGAGAACACTGTGTCTATGCTTAAGGCACAACTCTCCTAAACACGAGAGTGAAGTATACAACTTTAGAACACTTTCCCACCAGGAGACTCGAACCCTAGCCAGCACAGAAGCCTTCCAGCAACTGGCATAACAGGTACGCCTTAACCCACTCCACCACCTGCTCAGACACCTAAAAGAGATGGTAATTTCGGAGTATTTATATACTCCAAAGACCACCACCTCCCAAGAGCACTAGAGCAAGTGAGGGGTCATTTTTACGTTTTTTCATCAAGTCCCTGTTAATATGGGAGAACACTGTGTCTATGCTTAAGGCACAACTCTCCTAAACATGAGAGTGAAGTATACAACTTTAGAACACTTTCCCACCAGGAGACTCGAACCCTAGCCAGCACAGAAGCCTTTCAGCAACTGGCATAACAGGTACGCCTTAACCCACTCCACCACCTGCTCAGACCCCTAAAAGAGATGGTAATTTCGGAGTATTTATATACTCCAAAGACCACCACCTCCCAAGAGCACTAGAGCAAGTGAGGGGTCATTTATACGTTTTTTCATCAAGTCCCTGTTAATATGGGAGAACACTGTGTCTATGCTTAGGGCACAACTCTCCTAAACACGAGAGTGAAGTATACAACTTTAGAACACTTTCCCACCAGGAGACTCGAACCCTAGCCAGCACAGAAGCCTTCCAGCCACTGGCATAACAGGTACGCCTTAACCCACTCCACCACCTGCTCAGACCCATAAAAGAGATGGTAATTTCGGAGTATTTATATACTCCAAAGACCACCACCTCCCAAGAGCACTAGAGCAAGTGAGGGGTCATTTTTCCGTTTTTTCATCAAGTCCCTGTTAATATGGGAGAACACTGTGTCTATGCTTAAGGCACAACTCTCCTAAACACGAGAGTGAAGTATACAACTTTAGAACACTTTCCCACCAGGAGACTCGAACCCTAGCCAGCACAGAAGCCTTCCAGCATCTGGCATAACAAGTACGCCTTAACCCACTCCACCACCTGCTCAGACCCCTAAAAGAGATGGTAATTTCGGAGTATTTATATACTCCAAAGACCACCACCTCCCAAGAGCACTAGAGCAAGTGAGGGGTCATTTTTACGTTTTTTCATCAAGTCCCTGTTAATATGGGAGATCATTGTGTCTATGCTTAAGGCACAACTCTCCTAAACACGAGAGTGAAGTATACAACTTTAGAACACTTTCCCACCAGGAGACTCGAACCCTAGCCAGCACAGAAGCCTTTCAGCAACTGGCATAACAGGTATGCCTTAACCCACTCCACCACCTGCTCAGACCCCTAAAGGAGATGGTAATTTCGGAGTATTTATATACTCCAAAGACCACCACCTCCCAAGAGCACTAGAGCAAGTGAGGGGTCATTTTTACTTTTTTTCATCAAGTCCCTGTTAATATGGGAGAACACTGTGTCCATGCTTAAGGCACAACTCTCCTAAACACGAGAGTGAAGTATACAACTTTAGAACACTTTCCCACCAGGAGACTCGAACCCTAGCCAGCACAGAAGCCTTCCAGCAACTGGCATAACAGGTACGCCTTAACCCACTCCACCTCCTGCTCAGACACCTAAAAGAGATGGTAATTTCGGAGTATTTATATACTCCAAAGACCACCACCTCCCAAGAGCACTAGAGCAATTGAGGGGTCATTTTTACGTTTTTTCATCAAGTCCCTGTAAATATGGGAGAACACTGTGTCTATGCTTAAGGCACAACTCTCCTAAACACGAGAGTGAAGTATACAACTTTAGAACACTTTCCCACCAGGAGACTCGAAACCTGGCCAGCACAGAAGCCTTCCTGCAACTGGCATAACAGGTACGCCTTAACCCACTCCACCACCTGCTCAGACCCCTAAAAGAGATGGTAATTTCGGAGTATTTATATACTCCAAAGACCACCACCTCCCAAGAGCACTAGAGCAAGTGAGGGGTCATTTTTCCGTTTTTTCATCAAGTCCCTGTTAATATGGGAGATCACTGTGTCTATGCTTAAGGCACAACTCTCCTAAACACGAGAGTGAAGTATACAACTTTAGAACACTTTCCCACCAGGAGACTCGAACCCTAGCCAGCACAGAAGCCTTCCAGCAACTGGCATAACAGGTACGCCTTAACCCACTCCACCACCTGCTCAGACCCCTAAAAGAGATGGTAATTTCGGAGTATTTATATACTCCAAAGACCACCACCTCCCAAGAGCACTAGAGCAAGTGAGGGGTCATTTTTACGTTTTTTCATCAAGTCCCTGTTAATATGGGAGAACACTGTGTCTATGCTTAAGGCACAACTCTCCTAAACACGAGAGTTAAGTATACAACTTTAGAACACTTTCCCACCAGGAGACTCGAACCCTAGCCAGCACAGAAGCCTTCCAGCAACTGGCATAACAGGTACGCCTTAACCCACTCCACCACCTGCTCAGACCCCTAAAAGAGATGGTAATTTCGGAGTATTTATATACTCCAAAGACCACCACCTCCCAAGAGCACTAGAGCAAGTGAGGGGTCATTTTTACGTTGTTTCATCAATTCCCTGTTAATATGGGAGAACACTGTGTCTATGCTTAAGGCACAACTCTCCTAAACACGAGAGTGAAGTATACAACTTTAGAACACTTTCCCACCAGGAGACTCGAACCCTAGCCAGCACAGAAGCCTTTCAGCAACTGGCATAACAGGTACGCCTTAACCCACTCCACCACCTGCTCAGACCCCTAAAGGAGATGGTAATTTCGGAGTATTTATATACTCCAAAGACCACCACCTCCCAAGAGCACTAGAGCAAGTGAGGGGTCATTTTTACTTTTTTTCATCAAGTCCCTGTTAATATGGGAGAACACTGTGTCCATGCTTAAGGCACAACTCTCCTAAACACGAGAGTGAAGTATACAACTTTAGAACACTTTCCCACCAGGAGACTCGAACCCTAGCCAGCACAGAAGCCTTCCAGCAACTGGCATAACAGGTACGCCTTAACCCACTCCACCTCCTGCTCAGACACCTAAAAGAGATGGTAATTTCGGAGTATTTATATACTCCAAAGACCACCACCTCCCAAGAGCACTAGAGCAATTGAGGGGTCATTTTTACGTTTTTTCATCAAGTCCCTGTAAATATGGGAGAACACTGTGTCTATGCTTAAGGCACAACTCTCCTAAACACGAGAGTGAAGTATACAACTTTAGAACACTTTCCCACCAGGAGACTCGAAACCTGGCCAGCACAGAAGCCTTCCTGCAACTGGCATAACAGGTACGCCTTAACCCACTCCACCACCTGCTCAGACCCCTAAAAGAGATGGTAATTTCGGAGTATTTATATACTCCAAAGACCACCACCTCCCAAGAGCACTAGAGCAAGTGAGGGGTCATTTTTACGTTTTTTCATCAAGTCCCTGTTAATATGGGAGATCACTGTGTCTATGCTTAAGGCACAACTCTCCTAACACGAGAGTGAAGTATACAACTTTAGAACACTTTCCCACCAGGAGACTCGAACCCTAGCCAGCACAGAAGCCTTCCAGCAACTGGCATAACAGGTACGCCTTAACCCACTCCACCACCTGCTCAGACCCCTAAAAGAGATGGTAATTTCGGAGTATTTATATACTCCAAAGACCACCACCTCCCAAGAGCACTAGAGCAAGTGAGGGGTCATTTTTACGTTTTTTATTCAAGTCCCTGTTGATATGGGAGAACACTGTGTCTATGCTTAAGGCACAACTCTCCTAAACACGAGAGTGAAGTATACAACTTTAGAACACTTTCCCACCAGGAGACTCGAACCCTAGCCAGCACAGAAGCCTTTCAGCAACTGGCATAACAGGTACGCCTTAACCCACTCCACCACCTGCTCAGACCCCTAAAAGAGATGGTAATTTCGGAGTATTTATATACTCCAAAGACCACCACCTCCCAAGAGCACTAGAGCAAGTGAGGGGTCATTTTTACGTTTTTTCATCAAGTCCCTTTTAATATGGGAGAACACTGTGTCTATGCTTAAGGCACAACTCTCCTAAACACGAGAGTGAAGTATACAACTTTAGAACACTTTCCCACCAGGAGACTCGAACCCTAGCCAGCACAGAAGCCTTCCAGCAACTGGCATAACAGGTACGCCTTAACCCACTCCACCACCTGCTCAGACCCCTAAAAGAGATGGTAATTTCGGAGTATTTATATACTCTAAAGACCACCACCTCCCAAGAGCACTAGAGCAATTGAGGGGTCATTTTTACGTTTTTTCATCAAGTCCCTGTAAATATGGGAGAACACTGTGTCTATGCTTAAGGCACAACTCTCCTAAACACGAGAGTGAAGTATACAACTTTAGAACACTTTCCCACCAGGAGACTCGAAACCTGGCCAGCACAGACGCCTTCCTGCAACTGGCATAACAGGTACGCCTTAACCCACTCCACCACCTGCTCAGACCCCTAAAAGAGATGGTAATTTCGGAGTATTTATATACTCCAAAGACCACCACCTCCCAAGAGCACTAGAGCAAGTGAGGGGTCATTTTTACGTTTTTTCATCAAGTCCCTGTTAATATGGGAGATCACTGTGTCTATGCTTAAGGCACAACTCTCCTAAACACGAGAGTGAAGTATACAACTTTAGAACACTTTCCCACCAGGAGACTCGAACCCTAGCCAGCACAGAAGCCTTCCAGCAACTGGCATAACAGGTACGCCTTAACCCACTCCACCACCTGCTCAGACCCCTAAAAGAGATGGTAATTTCGGAGTATTTATATACTCCAAAGACCACCACCTCCCAAGAGCACTAGAGCAAGTGAGGGGTCATTTTTACGTTTTTTCATCAAGTCCCTGTTAATATGGGAGAACACTGTGTCTATGCTTAAGGCACAACTCTCCTAAACACGAGAGTTAAGTATACAACTTTAGAACACTTTCCCACCAGGAGACTCGAACCCTACCAGCACAGAAGCCTTTCAGCAACTGGCATAACAGGTACGCCTTAACCCACTCCACCACCTGCTCAGACCCCTAAAAGAGATGGTAATTTCAGAGTATTTATATACTCCAAAGACCACCACCTCCCAAGAGCACTAGAGAAAGTGAGGGGTCATTTTTACGTTTTTTCATCAAGTCCCTTTTAATATGGGAGAACACTGTGTCTATGCTTAAGGCACAACTCTCCTAAACACGAGAGTGAAGTATACAACTTTAGAACACTTTTCCACCAGGAGACTCGAACCCTAGCCAGCACAGAAGCCTTCCAGCAACTGGCATAAAAGGTACGCCTTAACCCACTCCACCACCTGCTCAGACCCCTAAAAGAGATGGTAATTTCGGAGTATTTATATACTCCAAAGACCACCACCTCCCAAGAGCACTAGAGCAAGTGAGGGGTCATTTTTACGTTTTTTCATCAAGTCCCTGTTAATATGGGAGAACCCTGTGTCTATGCTTAAGGCACAACTCTCCTAAACACGAGAGTGAAGTATACAACTTTAGAACACTTTCCCACCAGGAGACTCGAACCCTAGCCAGCACAGAAGCCTTCCAGCAACTGGCATAACAGGTACGCCTTAACCCACTCCACCACCTGCTCAGACCCCTAAAAGAGATGGTAATTTCTGAGTATTTATATACCCCAAAGACCACCACCTCCCAAGAGCACTAGAGCAAGTGAGGGGTCATTTTTACGTTTTTTCATCAAGTCCCTGTTAATATAGGAGAACACTGTGTCTATGCTTAAGGCACAACTCTCCTAAACACGAGAGTGAAGTATACAACTTTAGAACACTTTCCCACCAGGAGACTCGAACCCTAGCCAGCACAGAAGCCTTCCAGCAACTGGCATATATATATGTATATATATATATATATATATATATATATATATATATATATTTATATATATATATATATATATATATATATATATATATATATATATATATATTTATATATATAACTGAAAACTCACACCCCAGAAGTGACTCGAACCCATACTCCCAAAACTGGTATGTACAGGGACGCCTTAATCCGCTTGACCATCACGACCGGACATAAGGAAGTGATAGCCGAGGCTATATGAACCACTTCCCCGCCGGCACTCGGATGGTAATCTTGGGCATAGCATTTTATCAAATCACCTCATTCTTTGGGGCACACGTGAGGAACACAAATGCAAACAAGCCTGAATGGTCCCCAGGACTATATACAACTGAAAACTCACACCCCAGAAGTGACTCGAACCCATACTCCCAAAACTGGTATGTACAGGGACGCCTTAATCCGCTTGACCATCACGACCGGACATAAGGAAGTGATAGCCGAGGCTATATGAACCACTTCCCCGCCGGCACTCGGATGGTAATCTTGGGCATAGCATTTTATCAAATCACCTCATTCTTTGGGGCACACGTGAGGAACACAAATGCAAACAAGCCTGAATGGTCCCCAGGACTATATACAACTGAAAACTCACACCCCAGAAGTGACTCGAACCCATACTCCCAAAACTGGTATGTACAGGGACGCCTTAATCCGCTTGACCATCACGACCGGACATAAGGAAGTGATAGCCGAGGCTATATGAACCACTTCCCCGCCGGCACTCGGATGGTAATCTTGGGCATAGCATTTTATCAAATCACCTCATTCTTTGGGGCACACGTGAGGAACACAAATGCAAACAAGCCTGAATGGTCCCCAGGACTATATACAACTGAAAACTCACACCCCAGAAGTGACTCGAACCCATACTCCCAAAACTGGTATGTACAGGGACGCCTTAATCCGCTTGACCATCACGACCGGACATAAGGAAGTGATAGCCGAGGCTATATGAACCACTTCCCCGCCGGCACTCGGATGGTAATCTTGGGCATAGCATTTTATCAAATCACCTCATTCTTTGGGGCACACGTGAGGAACACAAATGCAAACAAGCCTGAATGGTCCCCAGGACTATATACAACTGAAAACTCACACCCCAGAAGTGACTCGAACCCATACTCCCAAAACTGGTATGTACAGGGACGCCTTAATCCGCTTGACCATCACGACCGGACATAAGGAAGTGATAGCCGAGGCTATATGAACCACTTCCCCGCCGGCACTCGGATGGTAATCTTGGGCATAGCATTTTATCAAATCACCTCATTCTTTGGGGCACACGTGAGGAACACAAATGCAAACAAGCCTGAATGGTCCCCAGGACTATATACAACTGAAAACTCACACCCCAGAAGTGACTCGAACCCATACTCCCAAAACTGGTATGTACAGGGACGCCTTAATCCGCTTGACCATCACGACCGGACATAAGGAAGTGATAGCCGAGGCTATATGAACCACTTCCCCGCCGGCACTCGGATGGTAATCTTGGGCATAGCATTTTATCAAATCACCTCATTCTTTGGGGCACACGTGAGGAACACAAATGCAAACAAGCCTGAATGGTCCCCAGGACTATATACAACTGAAAACTCACACCCCAGAAGTGACTCGAACCCATACTCCCAAAACTGGTATGTACAGGGACGCCTTAATCCGCTTGACCATCACGACCGGACATAAGGAAGTGATAGCCGAGGCTATATGAACCACTTCCCCGCCGGCACTCGGATGGTAATCTTGGGCATAGCATTTTATCAAATCACCTCATTCTTTGGGGCACACGTGAGGAACACAAATGCAAACAAGCCTGAATGGTCCCCAGGACTATATACAACTGAAAACTCACACCCCAGAAGTGACTCGAACCCATACTCCCAAAACTGGTATGTACAGGGACGCCTTAATCCGCTTGACCATCACGACCGGACATAAGGAAGTGATAGCCGAGGCTATATGAACCACTTCCCCGCCGGCACTCGGATGGTAATCTTGGGCATAGCATTTTATCAAATCACCTCATTCTTTGGGGCACACGTGAGGAACACAAATGCAAATACTCCAGTTTTGGGAGTATGGGTTCGAGTCACTTCTGGGGTGTGAGTTTTCAGTTGTATATAGTCCTGGGGACCATTCAGGCTTGTTTGCATTTGTGTTCCTCACGTGTGCCCCAAAGAATGAGGTGATTTGATAAAATGCTATGCCCAAGATTACCATCCGAGTGCCGGCGGGGAAGTGGTTCATATAGCCTCGGCTATCACTTCCTTATGTCCGGTCGTGATGGTCAAGCGGATTAAGGCGTCCCTGTACATACCAGTTTTGGGAGTATGGGTTCGAGTCACTTCTGGGGTGTGAGTTTTCAGTTGTATATAGTCCTGGGGACCATTCAGGCTTGTTTGCATTTGTGTTCCTCACGTGTGCCCCAAAGAATGAGGTGATTTGATAAAATGCTATGCCCAAGATTACCATCCGAGTGCCGGCGGGGAAGTGGTTCATATAGCCTCGGCTATCACTTCCTTATGTCCGGTCGTGATGGTCAAGCGGATTAAGGCGTCCCTGTACATACCAGTTTTGGGAGTATGGGTTCGAGTCACTTCTGGGGTGTGAGTTTTCAGTTGTATATAGTCCTGGGGACCATTCAGGCTTGTTTGCATTTGTGTTCCTCACGTGTGCCCCAAAGAATGAGGTGATTTGATAAAATGCTATGCCCAAGATTACCATCCGAGTGCCGGCGGGGAAGTGGTTCATATAGCCTCGGCTATCACTTCCTTATGTCCGGTCGTGATGGTCAAGCGGATTAAGGCGTCCCTGTACATACCAGTTTTGGGAGTATGGGTTCGAGTCACTTCTGGGGTGTGAGTTTTCAGTTGTATATAGTCCTGGGGACCATTCAGGCTTGTTTGCATTTGTGTTCCTCACGTGTGCCCCAAAGAATGAGGTGATTTGATAAAATGCTATGCCCAAGATTACCATCCGAGTGCCGGCGGGGAAGTGGTTCATATAGCCTCGGCTATCACTTCCTTATGTCCGGTCGTGATGGTCAAGCGGATTAAGGCGTCCCTGTACATACCAGTTTTGGGAGTATGGGTTCGAGTCACTTCTGGGGTGTGAGTTTTCAGTTGTATATAGTCCTGGGGACCATTCAGGCTTGTTTGCATTTGTGTTCCTCACGTGTGCCCCAAAGAATGAGGTGATTTGATAAAATGCTATGCCCAAGATTACCATCCGAGTGCCGGCGGGGAAGTGGTTCATATAGCCTCGGCTATCACTTCCTTATGTCCGGTCGTGATGGTCAAGCGGATTAAGGCGTCCCTGTACATACCAGTTTTGGGAGTATGGGTTCGAGTCACTTCTGGGGTGTGAGTTTTCAGTTGTATATAGTCCTGGGGACCATTCAGGCTTGTTTGCATTTGTGTTCCTCACGTGTGCCCCAAAGAATGAGGTGATTTGATAAAATGCTATGCCCAAGATTACCATCCGAGTGCCGGCGGGGAAGTGGTTCATATAGCCTCGGCTATCACTTCCTTATGTCCGGTCGTGATGGTCAAGCGGATTAAGGCGTCCCTGTACATACCAGTTTTGGGAGTATGGGTTCGAGTCACTTCTGGGGTGTGAGTTTTCAGTTGTATATAGTCCTGGGGACCATTCAGGCTTGTTTGCATATTTATATATATATATATATATATATATATATATATATATATATATATATATATATATATATATATATATATATATATATATATATGTCGTACCTAGTAGCCAGAACGCACTTTCAGCCTACTATGCAAGGCCCGATTTGCCTAATTGGCCAAGTTTTCCAGAATTAATATATTTTCTCAAATTTTTTTCTTATTAAATGATAAAGCTACCCATTTTATTATGTATGAAGTCAATTTTTTTTATTCGAGTTAAAATTAACGTAGATATATGACCGAACCTAACCAACCCTACCGAACCTAACCTAACCTATCTCTATAGGTTAGGTTAGGTTAGGTAGCTGAAAAAGTTAGGTTAGGTTAGGTTACGTAGGTTAGGTCGTCGAAAAAACATTATTTCATGAAAACTTAACTTATTAGGCGAATCGGGCCTTGCATAGTAGGCCGAGAAGTGCGTTCTGGCTACTGGGTACGACATATATATATATATATATATATATATATATATATATATATATATATATATATATATATATATATATATATATATATATATATATATATATATATATATATATATATATATATATATATATATATATATATATATATATATATATATATATATATATATATATTATTAAATATGACCGAAAAAGTAAGATTAATAATTCTAACACGAATTTTCTCAATCTTTCGTACATTACGCTTCACTGTTGGAGGTAAATCAAAAATCACTTCTCCAAAATTCATTTTTATTTCTAGTCTGACGCGACACGGGCGCGTTTCGTAAAACTTATTACATTTTCAAAGACTTCACAAATACACAACTGATTAGAACTTGCGTTTCTCTGATTTTATATCTACATTTGAGTGAGGTGGGAAGGATGATGTGGCATTAACACAAGACAGAACACTAGGGGATATTAATAGGGTATTAAAAGTATCAACACAAGACAGAACAGAAACAATGGTATTGAATAGAAGTGTTTGTAGAAAGCCTATTGGTCCATATTTCTTGATGCTTCTATATTGGAGCGGAGTCTTGAGGTGGGTAGAATATAGTTGTGCAATAATTGGCTGTTGATTGCTGGTGTTGACTTCTTGATGTGTAGTGCCTCGCAAACGTCAAGCCGCCTGCTATCGCTGTATCTATCGATGATTTCTGTGTTGTTTACTAGGATTTCTCTGGCGATGGTTTGGTTATGGGAAGAGATTATATGTTCCTTAATGGAGCCCTGTTGCTTATGCATCGTTAAACGCCTAGAAAGAGATGTTGTTGTCTTGCCTATATACTGGGTTTTTTGGAGCTTACAGTCCCCAAGTGGGCATTTGAAGGCATAGACGTCGTTAGTCTCTTTTAAAGCGTTCTGTTTTGTGTCTGGAGAGTTTCTCATGAGTAGGCTGGCCGTTTTTCTGGTTTTATAGTAAATCGTCAGTTGTATCCTCTGATTTTTGTCTGTAGGGATAACGTTTCTATTAACAATATCTTTCAGGACCCTTTCCTCCGTTTTATGAGCTGTGGAAAAGAAGTTCCTGTAAAATAGTCTAATAGGGGGTATAGGTGTTGTGTTAGTTGTCTCTTCGGAGGTTGCATGGCTTTTCACTTTCCTTCTTATGATGTCTTCGATGAAACCATTGGGGAAGCCGTTATTGACTAGGACCTGCCTTACCCTACAGAGTTCTTCGTCGACTTGCTTCCATTCTGAGCTGTGGCTGAGAGCATAGTGTTGTTAACGCATACGTCGACCGTGCTCTCAGCCACAGCTCAGAATGGAAGCAAGTCGACGAAGAACTCTGTAGGGTAAGGCAGGTCCTAGTCAATAACGGCTTCCCCAATGGTTTCATCGAAGACATCATAAGAAGGAAAGTGAAAAGCCATGCAACCTCCGAAGAGACAACTAACACAACACCTATACCCCCTATTAGACTATTTTACAGGAACTTCTTTTCCACAGCTCATAAAACGGAGGAAAGGGTCCTGAAAGATATTGTTAATAGAAACGTTATCCCTACAGACAAAAATCAGAGGATACAACTGACGATTTACTATAAAACCAGAAAAACGGCCAGCCTACTCATGAGAAACTCTCCAGACACAAAACAGAACGCTTTAAAAGAGACTAACGTCGTCTATGCCTTCAAATGCCCACTTGGGGACTGTAAGCTCCAAAAAACCCAGTATATAGGCAAGACAACAACATCTCTTTCTAGGCGTTTAACGATGCATAAGCAACAGGGCTCCATTAAGGAACATATAATCTCTTCCCATAACCAAACCATCGCCAGAGAAATCCTAGTAAACAACACAGAAATCATCGATAGATACAGCGATAGCAGGCGGCTTGACGTTTGCGAGGCACTACACATCAAGAAGTCAACACCAGCAATCAACAGCCAATTATTGCACAACTATATTCTACCCACCTCAAGACTCCGCTCCAATATAGAAGCATCAAGAAATATGGACCAATAGGCTTTCTACAAACACTTCTATTCAATACCATTGTTTCTGTTCTGTCTTGTGTTGATACTTTTAATACCCTATTAATATCCCCTAGTGTTCTGTCTTGTGTTAATGCCACATCATCCTTCCCACCTCACTCAAAAATGTAGATATAAAATCAAAGAAACGCAAGTTCTAATCAATTGTGTATTTGTGAAGTCTTTGAAAATGTAATAAGTTTTACGAAACGCGCCCGTGTCGCGTCAGACTAGAAATAAAAATGAATTTTGGAGAAGTGATTTTTGATTTACCTCCAACAGTGAAGCGTAATGTACGAAAGATTGAGAAAATTCGTGTTAGAATTATTAATCTTACTTTTCGGTCATATTTAATAATATATGTCTACAGGAAAGACTGCTACCAAAATATACTAATATATATATATATATATATATATATATATATATATATATATATATATATATATATATATATATATATATATATATATATATATTTATGTATATATATATATATATATATATATATATATATATATATATATATATATATATATATATATATATATATATATATATATATATATATATATAATGTCGTACCTAGTAGCCAGAACGCACTTCTCGGCCTACTATGCAAGGCTCGATTTGCCTAATAGGCCGAGTGATTTTCTTTATTTTCAAAAATAGATAGGTTAGGTTAGGTTAGGTAGGGTTGGTTAGGTTCAGTCACAAATCTACGTTAGTTTTAACTAAAATAAAAAAAATTAGCTCATATATAATGAAATGAATAGCTTTATCATTTCTTAAGACAAAAATGAGAAAAATATTGAAATTCTGGAAAAATTGGCTTATTACACAAACCGGGCCTTGCATAATAAGCCAAGAACTGCATTCTGGCTACTAGGTACAACATATATATATTTAATATGTAACAACGATCACTAAACACTGATCGAAGTATGCAGAAAAACCACACGTGAAAAACAGACAATTCTAAATGCGTTTTCGGCTTAATTCGTCTTTATCAGAGCAAAGTAGAATGAAGATGGAAACCTATGAAGTAAAAAAACTGAGTACTGTTCGTCATTGTCCAGAGAGGTTGATTCGTGCGTTCAAAACCCTCAAAAAAGATAACTCTCTACATATCACTAAGTCTGATAAGTCCAATGCTCTTGTCATCATGGACAAGGAAGACTTCGTCTAAAAAATTAATCTGCTGTTGGAAGACGGAAACACTTTCTTTCCTGTTAATAGAGATTCAATTTAAGAAGTTATTGCATATTTTAACAAAACTCTTGAAACCTTGCTCAAGAACGATAAGGAGTTGATTCCTAAATTTTTAAGTCGTTCCCTATCCCTACCATTTCTATTTGGTCTTATTAAAACACACAACCCCAATAATCCTGCAAGATCTATTATTAGTTTTGTTTGATCTGTAGCATATAGACTTTCCAAATGGCTTGTCCAAGTCTTGTCTCTAGTAGTAGGTTCCATTTCCAACTCACACATAACAAACAACTTGGACTTGGTTAACAAGTTTTCTTGTTTGAATAAAATTATGATTTTAAATTTGTGAGTATTGATGTGATGGTTCTGTTCACAAGAGTTCTTGTTGATGACCTGTTGGCATTCTTACGGGATCTACTCCCTAAATATAATATAACTTTAACACCATTGTTGAACTCATAAAATTGTTCATTAAAGATAATTATTTCTACTTTAATGATTCATTTTATAAACAAACATTTGGCATGGCGATGGGTAATCCCCTCTCCCCTGTTTTAAGCAATTTGTACATGGAGTGTTTTGAAACAAACATCCTACCCAGGATCTTTTCCTCGAATTAGGTTTGGTATAGGTACTGTGACGATAATCTCCTTCAAGAAAGATTTGGCCTGCTCTTTCCTTCATCATGTTACTTCAGTACATCTACAACATCTAGACACTACAATCAAGAGTAGTACACAGTTAGTAGAATACGTTTCTACAGGGGGTATACGTACCCTACACTTGCTCTCCACCTCCCCCTCCTTGCTGTCACCACTCCACCTTCGTCGATCACCAAACTACCACTTCCAGCCAGCACGCTTCTGATTGGTGAATCAGCGACTCCACTCGACTTCAGCGCCATCTGCATAGCCAATGACTAAGCGTGCATGAGCCATTGGATTTAAAATATTCTGTGCTCTCAAGGCTGATACATCTATCTAGCATACGCTCTGTGTAATAGTGGAGGATTTCAGCCAGCCAATATTCTCAGCACCTATTAATTCATTTTTTGTCTTGTAGAGTAGAGTAACCATTGTTTTATTTTATATTATTTTTTGACTTTGTAATTTTGTTTATTCGCACTGTACATAGCCAAGGGATTATCTTTGTTGATATTTGTTTTCAAGTCATTTAATGTTTCATTGTTCATACGATTTGTTTTGCATGTTTTTCCCTTTTACTTGACCATAGGAGGTAACAGCCACGCCGTCAACTTTTTTTTCTCTTTTTTTTTGTAAATGTGATTGGCATTGACACCAGCCATTGGGAGGACTGCCTTACACCTACATTTATTTCCATCACATTTAATGGGAGCCTCACTCAGGTACTGATACTAGAACATCAATTTGTGGTAAGCGTACTTGGCCTTGATACAGTTGCTTTAAAATATTTTCATAACTCTTAATATTCATATGGTGCTGTGTATTTTGTGCATTCCGAGGGTTACATATGGTGAGTGTTGGATAACTGTGGATTACGTGGTGACTGGAGGCCTCAGTCACGCTCTTAATTGATCGTTCATCCCTCAGTGTTATTACTCGTGTAGTCCACCTTTTTCGTCCCTAGAATATTTTTCAATTACGGCAGATCATCATTTTGGTACTTTGGTTTGTCTTCGGGCCACGTACCCTATCTTCTGCAATCCGACCGAAAGAGGATAACGAGGGCCATAGTTCCTCTAGCACGGACTACGCTGTTGAGTTGGGACCTCAACAGCAGTTCTTGTCACCAGTTGACACTCGCACTCCTACACATCGGTCAGAGATTATGATATTTACTCAGGTAGGGAATTGGCTTTCTTTTTCAGAGCACAAAGAACGCTAATTCTGTAAGTATCATCTAGTTAACTAGGAAACCCCTTGCTTCTGTCCTATAGAGACCCGGCAAGGTATCCCTACATTCTTCGACTACCCTTTCATTTATGAAACAATTAAAAGTTTCATTTGTTTTGAAACTATCAGTTTCATTTATTTAGTAGGATTTTCTTGCCCTTATTCTCGTATATCGAGTGCCGGGTACAAGATTTCCTGCGATTTTGATTGAATAATTATTTAACATCTAATATTAACGTTAATTGTTTTTATATTAACGATTGAATTTTCACAGGATAGTCACCAGTTGCCACGTCATCCTGTTACTGACACTTATAATATCACAGGTATATTCGCTGTACATTTATTTGCTATCTCAAAATGTTTCGTCTCCCAGCATTTCGTAGTGATCCAGCAAGTGAAGTAGGGAACTTAATTCGTGCCAAGAGAACAGAATTACAAATTTTAGCACTTGAGTATCAATTAGATGTTCCCCCATGGAGCCAACAAAAGTGACTTGCACAACATTTTCCTGGACCACCTCTTTGATGAAGGAATTATAGACTCTGATTCTAACGAAAACTATTCTATTGCAGATCGGCATGCTCTGGCAGCCATGAAGTTAAAGCTCGAACTAGCGAAAATAGAGCGTGAACAGCAAAAAGCTCTACAACAACAGAAAGAAGCTCTCCAGATAAAGAAGGAAAAACAGGAACGCGAGGCTGCCCTACAACGTGAGCGTGAGAGGGAACAGCTTGAAGCAAGGAAACGTCACCTGGAGATGCAACGTGAGCACGATAAGAAGCAAGCTGATAGTGTTCTAGAATACCGTCGACAAGAACTTGACTTAGAAACTACACACCACACTCAGCGCCAACAAGCTACAGCTAGTCTTCCAGTAAGCTTCAATGTCTCCCTGGCAAGTAAGTTAATGCCACCATTCGTTGAGACAGAGATAGATGTGTTTTTTACTACTTTTGAGGCCCTAGCTAAAAGACTTAGCTGGCCTGAAGATCATTGGCCTACACTTCTCAGAGTGCATCTCACAGGTAGAGCTGCGATTACTCTCGGTACCTTAGCGTCTGAAAGTGACTACAAGACCCTAAAGCAAGCAGTTTTAGACGCCTACTTTCTCTCCACCGAAAGCTACAGACGAAAATTCCGTGATTATCTAAAGGCAAGTGCTACCACCTATTTAGAATTTGCCAATGATAAGAAAATATATTTGATGAAATGGCTGGAAGCAGCCCATGTTTCTACATTTTCAGACTTTGTCAACCTTATTCTAGTCGAAGATTTTTTTTCTACGTATTCCTGCTTCCATCCGTCTTCACTTAGCGGATAGGGAGGAAACCGACTACATCAGATGTGCGAAGTCGGCTGACACCTACAGCCTTATACACAGCTTGACAACTGACACATCTTCCAGTAAGAAATCTTGGCCTGATTATGACAAAGTGAGTACCCATCAAGCAACCTCCCAATTATATTGTAAGTATTGCAAGCTCTATGGACATACTATAGATAAATGTGGAAAAGCCCAGTACAAAGTCTATAGTGAAACTCCTAAACCCAAACCGACTTCTCCTAAGTCCAGTAAGCCTGTGATGAATGTTGATGTTCCTGTTAATGATCTTTCTCTCTTCAGCAAACACCTATACCCTGGAACTGTCTCTGCCAACAGAACAGAGTCGAAGGGAAGTTCTAAAGTGAAGATCTTGAGGGACACAGCTGCTCTTCAGTCTATCATTTTGAAATCGGCTGTGCCTAACATCACCTACACCGAGGAGACGGTCCTTATCACTGACCTCACTGCTACCACTCCGTATCCACTCGCCAGAGTCCACTTGGATTGTTTTTTCGTGCAAGGTGAAGTCCAAGTCGCCATCCGGGAAAAGCTTTTTCCCATGAAAGGGCTACAACTTTTCCTGGGCAACGACTTGGCCGAAGATCTGCAACCTTCCAACTTGATCATCATGGACAAAACCCAGGTATGTGGCTCGGTTTCTTCAAAACTTAAAACTCATTCTAGAGAGAGTACGTAAATTCGCTATTGATTATTTATTGAAAGCTCAAGATAGGATGAAGACTCATTTTGACCAACGCAGTAAAATCAGGAAATTTAAAACAGGAGACTTCGTGTTGGCATATTTTCCGATCCCTGGTTCTCCATTGCAAAATAAGTTTTCAGGACTTTACAGCATCAAGGAGTGCAGAAACAGCCACAACTACGTTCTTGAGATTCCAGATAGGCGGCGGAGGACCCAGTTGTGCCACGTCAATCTTTTGAAGGAGTATAAAGGTATTCCCCCTACTGTGCTAATATTTCTCTCCACTTTTAAAGATCCATACCTCCACAGTGAGACCTTCCCTGCACTCCTGAAAGCACTAACTCTGAGTCAGTGCCTTCCAACTCAGAAATCCTTACTGATCTTCCTAAATATTTACAGGACTGTAATAGTGCTCCTCTCATCAAAGTTCTTCAAGAACATCAGAAGTTGTTCAGCGATGATCCCCAGGTGTGTAATGTGGTTCAGCATGACATTCAGCTGCTTCTTGACACTCGGCCGATTCGTCAACCCTTCTACCGTATCAGCCCGTACAAAGAGGAAGTTATGCGTGCTGAAGTACAGTACCTCCTGGATCATGGACTGGCCACCCCTTGTGAGTCCCCTTGGGCCTCAGCCTGCATCTTGGTGCCGAAACCGCACGGTAAAGTACGCCTATGTACTGACTATAGGAAACTGAACCTTGTGACCGTCAAGGATGCTTACCTTTTACCTCGCATAGATGATATCCTTGAAGCAGTAGGTGATGCTAATTATTTGACCCAAATTGATTTGTTAAAGGGCTATTACCAAATCAGCCTGACAGAGCGAGCTAAGGAAATATCTGCCTTCACCACTTCTTTTGGCCTGTACAGATATGAACGCCTTCCTTTTGGAATGTGTAACGCCCCGGCCACCTTCCAGCGAGCTGTCAACCGCGTCATCTACGGCCTAGATCACACCTACGCCTACTTGGATGACATCATTGTGGCAACTAACACCTGGAGCGAACATCTGCTCCAGCTGCAACGATTGTTCTCCAATCTCCTCACAGCCGGCCTTACCATCAACTTGGGCAAGTCCACCTTTGCTAAAGGTAAAGTGCGTTATCTTGGTCATGTGATTGTGAGTGGCAGCATTGCTCCTTTAACCATTCACACTCGAGTAATTCAGCATTACCCACAACCTACAACCAGGAAGCAGCTCCTGCGCTTCCTTGACCTTGCATCTTACTATCGTAGGTTTGTGAAAATGTTTAGTACGGTAGCGACACCATTGATTAATCTGACCAGCCCCAAGCAACGGTATCATTGGACCATTCAACAGACCGTTGCCTTTGAACAACTTAAATCTCTGCTATGTTCTGATCCCATTCATGCCTCTCCAGATATTACGAAGCTCTTCATCATCAATGTCGACGCCAGTGGTACCGGCATCGGGGGCGTCCTGATGCAACAACGTGGCGAAGAGGTTCTTCCTGTCAGCTACTACAGCTACAAATTGAAGCCCCACCAAAAGAATTATAGCACTATAGAAAAGGAACTCCTCTCCATCATCCTGAATCTGCAACATTTCGAACCTTACCTACAGGGGAATTGGTCTATTACCATCTACTCAGACCACAATCCCCTACGGTTCCTGCAACAGGCCCAATTCAGCAATCAACGTCTTCTACGCTGGGCTCTGTACTTGCAGAATTTTAATCTGGAGCTTTTTCTTCATCAAGGGTTCGGACAACATCATAGCTGACGCCCTCTCCAGAGTCTACGAGGTAGAGACAGCTACTCCTACCTCTCTACCATCTACTGAAGTAACTTAACCGGTAAGAGCAGGCTTCGGGGTAGAGCTGTGATGATAATCTCCTTCAAGAGAGATTTGACCTGCTCTTTCCTTCATCATGTTACTTCAGTACATCTACAACATCTAGATACTACTATCAAGAGTAGTACACATTTAGTAGAATACGTTTCTACAGGGGGTATACGTACCCTACACTCGCTCTCCACCTCCCCCTCCTCGCTGTCGCCACTCCATCTTCATCGATCACCAAACTACCACTTCCAGCAGCACGCATTCTGATTGGTGAATCGGCGACTCCACTCGACTTCAGCGCCATCTGCCTAGCCGATGACTAAGCGTGCATGAGCCATTGGATTTAGAATATTCTGTGCTCTCAAGGCTGATACATCTATCAGGCATACGCTCTGTGTAATAGTGTAGGTTTTCAGCCAGCTAATATTCTTTTAAAACCAAAAAAGCATAAAAAATGCATTGAGTAAAATCAGCTTTCTGCTGTCCAAAATAAATATCATTTTTTAAATGATATTTATGCGTGTCTAGTCAATCTTCATCTCCACTTCATTCAACATAAAATAATTATTACTGTGTGACAGATTTTTACACCTTGTAACACATAATGTAACGTAATGTAGAAAATCTGCTATCTGCTGTCCCAAAATATATATCATTTTTGAAATGTAAAGCACAATCGACTTGAGAATGGTCCAGGATAGACCGAAACATCGTCGTCACTTCATTTTCTAGTGTGTGGATTGGTCAACATGTAAAGCATGTCCACTCCATTACATCCAACACCAAATAAATATTATTGTGTGTGTGTGTGTGTACTCACCTAGTTGTGTTTGCGGAGGTTGAGCTCTGGCTCTTTGGTCCCGCCTCTCAACTATCAATCAACAGGTGTACAGATTCCTGAGCCTATTGGGCTCTATCAAATCTACACTTGAAACTGTGTATGGAGTCAGCCTCCACCACATCACTTCCTAATACATTCCATTTACTAACTACTCTGACACTGAAAAAGTTCTTTCTAATATCTCTGTGGCTCATTTGGGCACTCAGTTTCCACCTGTGTCCCCTTGTGCGTGTGCCCCTTGTGTTAAATAGCCTGTCTTTATCTACCCAACCAATTCCCTTCAGAATCTTGAATGTGGTGATCATGTCTGCCCCTAACTCTTCTGTCTTCCAGCGAAGTGAGGTTTATTTCCCGTAGTCTCTCCTCGTAGCTCATACCTCTCAGCTCGGGTACTAGTCTGGTGGCAAACCTTTGAACCTTTTCCAGTTTAGTCTTATCCTTGACTAGGTATGGACTCCATGCTGGGGCTGCATACTCCAGGATTGGCCTGACATATGTGGTATACAATGTTCTGAATGATTCTTTACACAAGTTTCTGAATGCCGTTCGTATGGTGGCCAGCCTGGCATATGCCGCTGATGTTATCCTCTTGATATGGGCTGCAGGAGACAGGTCTGGCGTGATATCAACCCCCAAGTCTTTTTTTTTTTCTCTGACTCCTGAAGAATTTCCTCTCCCAGAAGATACCTTGTATCTGGCCTCCTGCTCCCTACACCTATCTTCATTCAACCCGTCCTCATAAAAATAACGTCACTTTTCGCTCGTATGCGCGTTATGGCCAAATTTAGACGTAATTTGAAATGAAATCGACTCACAAAAGTGACGTACTGTCCCGCTTTCTGTTTGAGTCGTCCGGCTTACTCGGCAAGCTTTGAAAAGGAAACTTTCCATTAACGTTTTTCATACCATTTTGAAACTTTGAGAATTTCCTGTCCACCTAGCCTATCAGAGGACCCTTAACTTACTGTTGTTGAAAAAAAAATCCCAAATTTATATTAATTTTTTTTTCCATTTTCAAATTACGTCCATATTCGGCCCATACAGGCAAACGGCCAAAAGTGACGTTCTTTTTAAGAGGACAGGTTGCTTCATTACATTACATTTGGTTGGGTTAAACTCTAACAACCATTTGTTCGACCATTCCTTCATCTTGTCTAGGTCTTCTTGAAGCCTCAAACAGTCCTCTTCTGTCTTAATCCTTCTCATAATTTTGGCATCGTCCGCAAACATTGAGAGAAATGAATCTATACCCTCCGGGAGATCTTTTACATATATCAGAAACAAGATAGGACCCAGTACAGAGCCATGTGGGACTCCACTGGTGACTTCACGCCTATTGGAGGTCTCACCCCTCACAGTAACTCTCTGCTTGCTATTGCTTAGGTACTCCAGTTATCCACTGAAGCACCTTACCAGCTACACCTGCCTGTCTCTCCAGCTTATGTACCAGCCTCTTATGCGGTACTGTGTCAAAGGCTTTCCGACAAACCAAGAAAATGCAGTCCGCCCATCCTTCTCTTTCTTGCTTAATCTTTGTCACCTGGTTGTAAAATTCTATTAAGCCAGTCGGTCAAGATTTACCCTCCCTGAATCCTTGTTGGCGATTTGTCACGAAGTTCCTTCTCTCCAGATGTTATACCAGTTTTTTTCTCACGATCTTCTCCATCACCTTGCATGGTATCCAAGTCAAGGACACTGGCCTGTAGTTCAGTGCCTCTTGCCTGTCGCCTCTTTTTGTATATTGGGACCACATTCGCCAACTTCCATATTTCTGGTAGGTCTCCCGTCTTCAGTGACCTACTATACACTATGGAGAGTGGCAAAGTGCCTCTGCACACTCTTTCAGTACCCATTGCGAGATCCCGTCTGGACCAACAGGCTTTCTAACATCCAGATCCAGCTGGTGTCTCTTGCCCTCCTCTCTCGTAATTTTGAACCCTTCCAAAGCCGCCTGGTTTACTTCCCTTTCTCCTAGCGCAGTGACCTCACCTTGTTCTGTTGTGAAGACCTCCTGGAACCTCTTGTTGTGTTCTTCACACACACTCTTTGTCATTCTCTGTATACCTGTCCACGCCGGTTCTAAGTTTCACTACCTGTTCTTTCACTGTTGTTTCCTTCTGATGTGACTGTGGAGTGGCTTTGGTTCGGTCTTGACTTTATTTGCCTATATCATTTTCATAAGTTTTTCTCTGCTTCTCTTCTCACCCTGACATACTCATTCCTGGTTCTCTGGTATCTCTCTCTGGTTTCAGTGTTCTGATATTCCGGAAATTCCTCCACGCCCTTTTGTTTAGTTTCTTTGCTTCCATACATGCCCTATTAAACCATGGATTCTTCTTTTGCTTCTCGGATTTTTCCTTTTGGCCCGGGATGTATCTGCTTACTGCCTCCTGACACTTTTGGGTGACATGGTTCATCATATCTTGTACAGACTTAGCTCTGAGGTCTGTGTCCCAAGGTATTTCCCTTAGGAAGCTTCTCATCTCATAACTTCCCTTTCGGTATGCCAGCCTTTTGTTTCCTAGTTCCTTTTTGGGGGAGATAATTCCTAGCTCTACCATGGAAACAAGGGTAAACAAGAATGTGTGTGTATGTTTGTGTATGTACTCACCTATTTGTACTCGCCTATTTGTGCTTGCGGGGGTTGAGCTTTGGCTCTTTGGTCCCGCCTCTCAACTGTTAATCAACTGGTGTACAGATTCCTGAGCCTACTGGGCTCTATCATATCTACATATAAAACTGTGTATGGAGTCAGCCTCCACCACATCACTGCCTAGTGCATTCCATCCGTTAACTACTCTGACACTGAAAAAGTTCCTTCTAATGTCTCTGTGGCTCATGTGGGTACTCAGTTTCCACCTGTGTCCCCTTGTTCGCATCCCACCAGTGTTGAATAGTTTATCCTTGTTTACCCGGTCGATTCCTCTGAGGATTTTGTAGGTTGTGATCATGTCTCCCCTTACTCTTCTGTCTTCCAGTGTCGTAAGGTGCATTTCCCGCAGCCTTTCCTCGTAACTCATGCCTCTTAGTTCTGGGACTAGCCTAGTGGCATATCTTTGGACTTTTTCCAGCTTCGTCTTGTGCTTGACACGGTACGGGCTCCATGCTGGGGCCACATACTCCAGGATTGGTCTTACATATGTGGTGTACAAGATTCTGAATGATTCCTTACACAGGTTCCTGAACGCTGTTCTGATGTTAGCCAGCCTCGCATATGCCGCAGACGTTATTCTTTTTATGTGGGCTTCAGGAGACAGGTTTGGTGTGATATCAACTCCTAGATCTTTCTCTCTGTTCGTTTCATTAAGTACTTCATCTCCTATTCTGTATCCTGTGTTTGGCCTCCTATTTCCACCACCTAGTTTCATTACTTTGCATTTACTCGGGTTGAACTTCAACAGCCATTTGTTGGATCATTCACTCAGTCTGTCTAGGTCATCTTGTAGCCTCCTACTATCGTCCTCAGTTTCAATCCTCCTCATAATTTTTGCATCATCGGCAAACATTGAGAGAAACGATTCTCTACCCTCTGGAAGATCATTTACATATATCAGAAACAGTATTAGGTCCAAGGACCGACCCCTGCGGTACTCCACTCGTAACGTCTCGCCAATCCGAGACCTCACCCCTCACACTGACTCGTTGTCTCCTGCTACTTAGGTACTCCTGTATCCAACGGAGTACCTTCCCTTTCACTCCAGCCTGCATCTCCAGTTTTTTCACTAGCCTCTTGTGTGGCACTGTATCAAAGGCTTTCTGACAATGCAAAAATATGCAGTCTGCCCACCCTTCTCTTTCTTGCCTTATTTTTGTTGCCTGGTCGTAGAATTCAAGTAACCCTGTGAGGCAGGACCTGCCATCCCTGAATCCATGTTGATGCTGTGTTACAAAGTTCTTTCGCTCCAGGTGCTCCACTAGCTTTCTTCGCACAATCTTCTCCATCAGCTTGTATGGTATGCAGGTTAGGGACACTGGTCTGTAATTCAGTGCCTCCTGTTATCCCCTTTCTTGTATATCGGGACTACGTTAGCTGCTTTCCAAATTTCTCGCAGTTCCCCTGTTGCCAGTGAATTCTTATACACCATGGAGAGCGGGAGGCACAGTTCTTCTGCTCCTTCCTTTAGTATCCAAGGGGAGATTCCATCTGGGCCTATAGCCTTTGTCACATCCAATTCTAGTAAACACTTCCTTACTTCTCCGCTGGTAATATCAAACTCTTCCAGTGATTTCTGGTTAGCTATTCCCTCTCATCTCTGGGATTTCTCCTTGCTCTAAGGTGAAGACCTCTTGGAATTTCTTATTCAGTTCCTCACACACTTCCTTGTCGTTTGTAGTGAATCCTTCTGCCCCTATCCTTAATTTGATAACCTGTTCCTTTACTGTTGTTTTTCTCCTGATGTGGCTATGCAGCAATTTAGGCTGAGTCTTTGCCTTGCTTGATGTCAGGGGACATATTTTTCTTGCACTCTCGTGCACTGAATTAAGTACGAAATTGCATAGTGTACCAGTTATGTGCACCGTGATTCAGTTTTCTGAATATAACTTTTCCACAGTCGTGTTGGGTGTCGTTGGACAGCCCATGACATTTGCTAGCCATTGATGTCATTCTGCTCGCTGTATCAGGTCTGTGAAGGAAATTACAGGAGGGAGTTGATTTCAGGGAAGTTTTGTACAAGTCAAGTGTAGAGAGGGAGGTATGGGGGGTTAACGGCCGTAGACCACCCCCCCCCCCTATCACGTGTCCACCTCGTGAGAGAGGGGGTAGCGTCATGGGGCAGGTGCGCTATTGGTTAAGGCGCTTGGGCCTCAGAAATGCTGAACAGTGATTGGCCAAGACGCTGAGGGGTACCGCATGGTACCCCAGGCATAGTGTTGGGGGGAAAAGACATTCTTACCTAGAATGTTGCTGCCTGAGGACGACATTTCCCGTGCTAGGCCAAGCATCGGGAAATACCGCCTGCAACGTTACTCAAGTCACCCCATTCATCTTGCTATCTTTCCGTGTGCCGTGCGTAAGAATCCGGTAATCGGAAAGGGGCTTGTACCGAACCGTGTGAACTTGTCATCTAGCCGCGTAATTGTGGGACGCCATCTTAGAGCGACTGGACTGAGTGAGGCATTAATTATCGGGCTACGAAAATGACATCCGCCGTCTATCGTATCTGTGCTTGAAGATACTGCTGGGAGACGTGCTAGAGAAGGTTTCAGTGTTATGAGAGAAACCTTAAAAAGTTTTAATTCTGAGGAACAGTGAAGGACTCCGTCTCGGGTCTCGTGTACCGTGTAACACCGTGTACCGTCGTATCCTGGGGTACTGTGTCAAGTGGAAGGTTCGTGGTACCGCATCCCTGCTGTTGTGCGCGCACCCTGGCCTGCCTAAGCTGGTGTGCCTGCGCCATCCTGGTCTCTGTGTGTAGAGCTAACCCCGTGGTCTAGGACCCTGTGCTCCACCTGACCACGTGTAGGAAGTGAGGACGCCTACGTCATCATCCAGCAGCAGCAGAGGGAGTGTGATTTGGATGTGTGTATGTGTGAGTGCGAGAAGGTTGCGGGCCCGCATGATTGATGTAAGTACACTGTTTCCGTTTGGGTAATAAAACTCTGAAGCTGGGTTCGCCCCCAGTGTTCCGTCTGTCCTCTGTCCCCTGTGACCACCTGGTGAGGTGAATGGGAATTGGAGACGTGTGAGTCTACCCTGTTGCCGCCATCAAGTTGAGGTTGGGCCCAACTGTGATTTTGACGTGTGTGAGGACACCAAGTGACACATTCTGAGGTAAAGTGAGTTATTTGCTTCTATTTTTTCTATGTGCCGCGTATGTATTCGCTGTAATTTGATTCCCTTTTTCAACAGTGAAAAGTAGTAACAGGGAGATTTCCCTTGGTTATAAATTTTACTGTTGTATTGTGGTAAAGTGTGAATTATTGGTGGATAATTTACTGGGGGAAGTCATTTACAAGTTTTGCCGTGAGTGGCAAGGATGTACTGTGTTGTACTGTGATGTACGGTGTTGTACCGTGTGTAAACCGTAGACAAGTTGTCCTTGGTGGAAGGCGTTGTGTACTGTGAAGGATTCCGTGAGAATTAAAGTCAGTTAACGTCACCGGGCGTCACGATTTACTTAATGAGGTCACTTGTTCGTTGAACATTGTTGTGATTAACGTAGAGACGTGTAAAGGCAACAGTCACAGTGAAGTTCACGCAGTGGAGGAATTGTCAAGTGAAGACTAACGGAAGTGTTAACGATTTAACGAGTTGTCGTTAATTGAGTGATTAACGTAAGGGGTGTACGGTCTGTTATGATCGGAGTCAATTGCGCTGTAATTAAGCTGCTGTAATTCGTTGGACTGATCAGCTCTGTCTGCGGACAGGGTGATTAAGCACTCGTAGCTAATTAGAGAGAATTAGCAACCGCCACTTAGTGAATTCACCAGGTGTTGATGTTATTGTTTACACGGAGTGTCATAACATTGTGTGTGGTACAGTAGTCTATCCTCGTTAAGGTAATCTTGTCGTAAGACCGGAAGAGAACTGTCAGTTGAGAGACAGTAGGCTTTATCAATACTCGTCTGAATTAATAGGCTGTTGTATTCAGTAATTAATTGGGAATTACTCACCGAATGCTTGACTTTCAAGTTGATGTAATTAATTGATTTACGATTTATTGCTGCCATTTAAGTGCCGTTGAGACACGTATGTATTAACGTAATTGTTTAAATTCAATTAGAGTAACTTTTGTTTTTGATTGTCCTGAGAGACAAGTGTTAACGTAAGATTTTTTATAAGGGGTTATCATTCTTGGATTAACCGCCTTGTTATTTAGTACCTCGTTGAGGGCAGCGAGCGCCAGTCAAGTTTTTGTGATTATAGTATTGGTCACCGTGAAGCCGTGACAATATTGATTGCAAGCTTGCGTCACCAGTGGGCACCACTTTGTTCAGTTAGTGTCATTAGTCAGTCAGCGACGACGGGATAAGGATACCGTGGGTCCATCAGGCTGTTGATTAGCTGTTCTTTAATGTGCCACTGGAGTGACAGTAAAGTAACGTAAATTCACTCTGTAGTAGTTTTAGTCTTGTTTTGTGAATAAATTGTTTTGTTATAGAAAACGGTCGTTTACGTCAAACCTTGCTATATTACTGCCCCACATTTTATGTTCTGCAACGCTTTGCCTGCTTATGTTCATATTAAGTCTGTATCTAAAGCTCGAGTCCATTGCACAGCACCACACTTCTATAAATAAGAAGTGAGAATCCGTCGGCTACCCTTTATTAGTTGTTAACTAGGAGGAGCCAGCGACCTAAGTGACAGGTGTTACCAGAGTGGTTTCGCCTGGCGGTTTGCTCCCGCGGTCCTATGACCTTAGGCTTTAAGATTAAATATCTGCCACTGGCAGCTCTTGCTGTTTAAGGTCTGCCTCTCTTGCCAGGTAGTTACGATTAACGTAACATCCATAGGACTTAATTCTTTTGATAACCTGTCAAAGAAAAAAATCTCACACTTGCGATGTCATTTTCGTATTGTCTTTCTGCCTCTCTTCTCATCCTGACATTCTGGTATCTTTCTCTGCTCTCCAGTGTCCTGTTATTCCTATAGTTTCTCCATGCCCTTTTACTTTGCTGCTTAGCAAGCCTACATCTCTGATTAAACCATGGGTTTCTCATCTTCATTTCACTGTTTTCCTTTTGGACTGGGACAAACTTGTTTGCTGCGTCCTTGCATTTTTGCGTGATGTATTCCAACATATCTTGGGCCGTCTTTTCCCTGAGCTCTGTTTCCCATGCTATATCTGCTAGGCATTTTCTTATCTCCTCATAGTTTCCCTTTCGGTATGCTAACCTTTTGGTTTCGGTATCCCTCCTCGAGTTCAATAACCCTTCTTCAATCAGGTACTAAACACCAATACACTGTGGTCGCTCATTCCTACTGGGTCCTCAAAACTGATTTCTCTTATGTCAGAGTCGTTCAGGGTGAAAACCAGGTCGAGTCTCGCTGGTTCGTCATTTCCTCTCATCCTTGTGGGTTCACTGACATGCTGGGTTAAGAAGTATCTAGTCGCCACCTCCAGTAGTTTGGCTTTCCACATATCCTCGCCTCCATGCGGTTCCTTGTTCTCCCAATCAATCCTGCCGTGATTGAAGTCCCCCATGATGAGCAGGTGGGATCTATTTCTACAGGCAGAAGAGGCTGCTCTCTCAATTATAGTGTTAACTGCCATGTTGTTGCTTTCGTACTCTTGACTGGGTCTTCTGTCATTTGGTGGAGGATTATATATTACTGCTACTACTATCCTTGGTCCTCCCATTGTCATGGTTCCTGCTATGTAGTCTCTGAAACCCTCACAGCCCGGGATAGCCATCTCCTTAAAATTCCATTCCTTTCTCATGAGTAGGGCCACTCCACCTCCTCCCCTACCTTCCCACTCTTTCCTTATTATTGTGTACTCCTGGGGAAACACGGCATTCGTTATGATTCCAGAGAGTTTTGTTTCAGTGAGTCCAATTACATCTGGGTTCACTTCTTGTGCTCTTTCCCTTAGTTCACTTGCCTTGCTTGTGATCCCATTTATGTTTGAGTACATTGCCCTGAAACTAACTCTCTTCTGCTTCTCCTCTGGTGGGGACCTGTGGGGTCTGGGGTGAGCGGGAGGTGGGAGCATCTGGTATGGGGAGACTGGTGGAGGAGGAAGGGCTTGGGGGGGGGGTTAGGGGGGAGGGGGAGGGTAGGGGGAGTGGGTGAGGGGGGGAGGAGGAGGGTAGGGGGGAGTGGGTTGGGGTTGGTGAGAGGGGGAGGGTTGGGGTTGGTGAGAGGGGGAGGGTTGGGGGGGTGGGGGGATGGGGGAGAAAGGGGGGTTTGGGGGGGGCAATAAAGTGGGGAGGGCTTGGGGGGCAGGGGGGGAAAGGGAAGGCTGAGGTGGTTGAGGAAGAGGGGAGGGTTTTGGGGAGTGGTGGAGAGGGGAAGGCTTAGGTGGGGTGGGGGAGAGTGGGGAGCATAGGAGGGTGGGGGAGAATGGAAGGCTTGTGGGTGGGAGAGACGGAAGGGCATGTGGAAGAAGGGAGGGCTTGGGGGATGGGGGAGAAGGGAGGTCCTGGGGGGAAGGGGGAGTGGGAGGAGGGGGGTGAGTGGGAGGAGAGGGGTGGGTGGGGTGAGGGTGCCTTAGGTGGGTACTTAGTGGGGGGCTGACAGGGGTTGGGGCAGGTAGGGTGTCTGTTGGGTGGAATGTGGGGGTGGTGCCGCACTCCCTGTGTGTGTGTGTGTGTGTGTGTGTGTGTGTGTGTGTGTGTGTGTGTGTGTGTGTGTGTGTGTGTGTGTGTGTGTGTGTGTGTGTGTGTGTATGTGTGTGTCTGTGTGTGTGTGTGTGTGCGTGTGTGTGTGCGTGTGTGCGTGTGTGTGTGTGTGTGTGTGTGTGTGTGTGTGTGTGTGTGTGTGTGTGTGTGTGTGTGTGTGTGTGTGTGTGTGTGTGTATGTGTGTGTGTGTGTGTGTGTGTACTCACCTAGTTGTACTCACCTAGTTGTGTTTGCGGGGGTTGAGCTCTGGCTCTTTGGTCCCGCCTCTCAACCGTCAATCAACAGGTGTACAGATTCATGAGCCTATCGGGCTCTGTCATATCTACACTTGAAACTGTGTATGGAGTCAGCCTCCACCACATCACTTCCTAATGCATTCCATTAGTCAACCACTCTGACACTAAAAAAGTTCTTTCTAATATCTCTGTGGCTCATTTGGGCACTCAGTTTCCACCTGTGTCCCCTTGTGTGTGTTCCCCTTGTGTTAAATAGACTGTCTTTATCTACCCTATCAATCCCCTTCAGAATCTTGAATGTGGTGATCATGTCCCCCCTAACTCTTCTGTCTTCCAGCGAAGTGAGGTTTAATTCCCGTAGTCTCTCCTCGTAGCTCATACCTCTCAGCTCGGGTACTAGTCTGGTGGCAAACCTTTGAACCTTTTCCAGTTTAGTCTTATCTTTGACTAGATATGGACTCCATGCTGGGGCTGCATACTCCAGGATTGGCCTGACATATGTGGTATACAAAGTTCTGAATGATTCTTTACACAAGTTTCTGAATGCCATTCGTATGTTGGCCAGCCTGGCATATGCCGCTGATGTTATCCGCTTGATATGTGCTGCAGGAGACAGGTCTGGCGTGATATCAACCCCCAAGTCTTTTTCCTTCTCTGACTCCTGAAGAATTTCCTCTCCCAGATGATACCTTGTATCTGGCCTCCTGCTCCCTACACCTATCTTCATTACATTACATTTGGTTGGGTTAAACTCTAACAACCATTTGTTCGACCATTCCTTCAGCTTGTCTAGGTCTTCTTGAAGCCTCAAACAGTCCTCTTCTGTTTTAATCCTTCTCATAATTTTAGCATCGTCCGCAAACATTGAGAGAAATGAATCGATACCCTCCGGGAGATCATTTACATATATCAGAAACAAGATAGGACCGAGTACAGAGCCCTGTGGGACTCCACTGGTGACTTCACGCCAATCGGAGGTCTCACCCCTCACCGTAACTCTCTGCTTCCTATTGCTTAGATACTCCCTTATCCACTGGAGCACCTTACCAGCTACACCTGCCTGTCTCTCCAGCTTTTGTACCAGCCTCTTATGCGGTACTGTGTCAAAGGCTTTCCGACAATCCAAGAAAATGCAGTCCGCCCAGCCCTCTCTTTCTTGCTTAATCTGTGTCACCTGATCGTAGAATTCTATCAAGCCTGTAAGGCAAGATTTACCCTCCCTGAATCCATGTTGGCGATTTGTCACGAAGTCCCTTCTCTCCAGATGTGTTACCAGGTTTTTTCTCCCGATCTTCTCCATCACCTTGCATGCTATACAAGTCAAGGACACTGGCCTGTAGTTCAGTGCCTCTTGTCTGTCGCCCTTTTTGTATATTGGGACCACATTCGCCGTCTTCCATATTTCTGGTAGGTCTCCCGTCTCTAGTGACTTACTATACACTATGGAGAGTGGCAGGCAAAGTGCCTCTGCACACTCTTTCAGTACCCATGGTGAGATCCCATCTGGACCAACAGCCTTTCTAACATCCAGATGTGTGTGTGTGTGTGTGTGTGTGTGTGTGTGTGTGTGTGTGTGTGTGTGTGTGTGTGTGTGTGTGTGTGTGTGTGTGTGTGTGTGTTTGTTTGTGTGTTTGTTTGTGTGTGTGTGTGTGTGTGTGTGTGTGTGTGTGTGTGTGTGTGTACTCACCTAATTGTACTCACCTAATTGTGCTTGCGGGGGTTGAGCTCTGGCTCTTTGGTCCCGCCTCTCAACCATCAATCAACTGGTGTACAGATTCCTGAGCCTACTGGGCTCTATCATATCTACATTTGAAACTGTGTATGGAGTCAGCCTCCATCACATCACTTTTTAGTGCATTCCATTTACTAACTACTCTGAAACTGAAAAAGTTCTTTCTAACGTCTCTATGGCTCATTTGGGTACTCAGCTTCCACCTGTGTCCCCTTGTTCGCGTCCCAACAGTGTTGAATAGTTCATCCTTGTTTACCCGGTCGATTCTTCTGAGGATTTTGTAGGTTGTGATCATGTCCCCCCTTACTCTTCTGTCTTCCAGTGTCGGAAGGTGCATTTCCCGCAGCCTTTCCTCATAACACATGCCTCTTAGTTCTGGGACTAGTCTAGTGGCATACCTTTGGACTTTTTTCAGCTTCGTCTTGTGCTTGACAAGGTACGGGCTCCATGCTGGGGCCGCATACTCCAGGATTGGTCTCATATATGTGGTGTACAAGATTCTGAATGATTCCTTTCACAGGTTCCTGAACGCTGTTCTGATGTTAGCCAGCCTCGCATATGCCGCAGACGTTATTCTTTTTATGTGGGCTTCAGGAGACAGGTTTGGTGTGATATCAACTCCTAGATCTTTCTCTCTGTTCGTTTCATTAAGGACTTTATCTCCTATTCTGTATCCTTGTGTCTGCCCTCCTATTTCCACTGCCTAGTTTCATTACTTTGCATTTACTCGGGTTGAACTTCAACAGCCATTTGTTAGACCATTCACTCAGTCTGTCTAGGTCATCTTGTAGCCTCCTACTATCGTCCTCAGTTCCAATCCTCCTCATAATTTTTGCATCATCGGCAAACATTGAGAGAAACGATTCTATACCCTCTGGGAGATCATTTACATATATCAGAAACAGTATAGGTCCAAGGACTGACCCCTGCGGGACTCCACTCGTAACGTCTCACCAATCTGAGACATCACCCCTCACACTGACTAGTTGTCTCCTGTTGCTTAGGTACTCCTGTATCCAACGGAGTACCTTCCCTTTCACTCCAGCCTGCATCTCCAGCTTTTTCACTAGCCTCTTGTGTGGCACTGTATCAAAGGCTTTCTTACAATCCAAAAATATGCAGTCTGCCCACCCATCTCTTTCTTGCCTTATTTTTGTTGCCTGGTCGTAGAATTCAAGTAACCCTGTGAGGCAGGACCTGCCATCCCTGAACGCATGTTGATGCTGTGTTACAAAGTTCCTTCGCTCCAGATGCTCCACAAGTTTTTTTCGCACAATCTTCTCCATCAGCTTGCATGGTATGCAGGTTAGGGACACTGGCCTGCAGTTCAGTGCCTCCTGTCTATCCCCTTTCTTGTATATCGGGTACGTTAGCTGCTTTCCAAATTGCTGGCAGTTCCCCTGTTGACAGTGATTTGTTATACACTATGGAAAGTGGGAGGCACAGTTCTTCTGCTCCTTACTTTAGTATCCAAGGGGAGATTCCATCTGGGCCTATAGCCTTTGTCACATCCAACTGTAGTAAACACTTCCTTACTTCCCCGCTGGTAATCTCAAACTCTTCCTGTGGTTCCTGGTTAGCTATTCCCTCTTATCTCTTGGATTTCTCCTTGCTCTAAGGTGAAGACCTCTTGGAATTTCTTATTCAGTTCCTCTCAAACTTCCTTGTCATTTGTAGTGAATCCTTCTGCCCCTATCCTTAATTTCATAACCTGTTCCTTTACTGTTGTTTTTCTCCTGATGTGGCTATGCAGCAATTTAGGCTGAGTCTTTGCCTTGCTTGCGATGTCATTTTCGTATTGTGTGTGTGTGTGTGTGTGTGTGAGTGTGTGTGTGTGTGTGTGTGTGTGTGTGTGTGTGTGTGTGTGTGTGTGTGTGTGTGTGTGTGTGTGTGTGTGTGTATGTGTACTCACCTAGTTGTACTCACCTAGTTGTGCTTGCGGGGGTTGAGCTCTGGCTCTTTGGTCCCGCCTCTCAACCGTCAATCAACAGGTGTACAGGTTCCTGAACCAACTGGGGTCTATCATATCTACACTTGAAACTGTGTATGGAGTCAGCCTCCACCACATTGCTTCCTAATGCATTCCATTTGTCAACCACTCTGACACTAACAAAGTTCTTTCTAATATCTCTGTGGCTCATTTGGGCACTCAGTTTCCACCTGTGTCCCCTAGTGCGTATGCCCCTTGTGTTAAATAGCCTGTCTTTATCAACCCTGTCGATTCCCTTGTGAATCTTGAATGTGGTGATCATGTCCCCACTAACTCTTCTGTCTTCCAAAAAAGTGAGGCTCAATTCCCGTAGTCTCTCCTCGTAGCTCATACCTCTCAGCTCGGGTACTAGTCTCGTGGCAAACCTTTGAACCTTTTCCAGTTTAGTCTTATGCTTGACTAGATATGGACTCCATGCTGGAGCTGCATGCTCCAGGATTGGTCTGACATATGTGTTATATAATGTTCTGAAAGATTCCTTACACAAGTTTCTAAAGGCCGTTCATATGTTAGCCAACCTGGCATATGCTGCTGATGTTATCCTCTTGATATGATCTTCAGGGGACAGGTCTGGCGTGATATCAACCCCCAGGTCTTTCTCTCTCTCTGACTCTTGAAGTATTTCATCTCCCAAGTGATACCTTGTATCTGGTCTCCTGCTTCCTACCCCTATCTTCATTACATTACATTAGCTTAGGTTAAACTCTAACTGCCATTTGTTCTACCATTCCTGTAGCTTGTCCAGGTCTTCTTGAAGCCTCAAGCTGTCCTCCTCTGTCTTAACCCTTCTCATAATTTTGGCGTCGTCAGCAAACATTGAGAGGAATGAGTCTATACCCTCTGGGAGATCATGTGTGTGTGTGTGTGTGTGTGTGTGTGTGTGTACTCACCTAATTGTACTCACCTAATTGTGCTTGCGGGGGTTGAGCTCTGGCTCTTTGGTCCCGCCTCTCAACCGTCAATCAACTGGTGTACAGATTCCTGAGCCTATTGGGCTCTATCATATCTACATTTGAAACTGTGAATGGAGTCAGCCTCCACCACATCACTTCCTAATGCATTCCATTTGCTAACTACTCTGACACTGAAAAAGTTCTTTCTAACGTCTCTGTGGCTCATTTGGGTACTCAGCTTCCACCTGTGTCCCCTTGTTCGCGTCCCACCAGTGTTGAAAAGTTCGTCCTTGTTTACCCGGTCGATTCCCCTGAGGATTTTGTAGGTTGTGATCATGTCCCCCCTTACTCTTCTGTCTTCCAGTGTCGTGAGGTGCATTTCCCGCAGCCTTTCCTCATAACTCATGCCTCTTAGTTCTGGGACTAGTCTAGTAGCATACCTTTGGACTTTTTCCAGCTTCGTCTTGTGCTTGACAAGGTACGGGCTCCATGCTGGGGCCGCATACTCCAGGATTGGTCTTACATATGTGGTGTACAAGATTCTGAATGATTCCTTACACAGGTTCCTGAACGCCGTTCTGATGTTAGCCAGCCTCGCATATGCCGCAGACGTTATTCTCTTTATGTGGGCTTCAGGAGACAGGTTTGGTGTGATATCAACTCCTAGATCTTTCTCTCTGTCTGTTTCATTAAGTACTTCATCTCCTATTCTGTATCCTGTGCCTGGCCTCCTGTTTCCACTGCCTAGTTTCATTACTTTGCATTTACTCGGGTTGAACTTCAACAGCCATTTGTTGGACCATTCACTCAGTCTATCCAGGTCATCTTGCAGCCTCCTACTATCATCCTCTGTTTCAATCCTCCTCATAATTTTTGCATCGTCGGCAAACATTGAGAGGAACGAATCTATACCCTCTGGGAGATCATTTACATATACCAGAAACAGTATAGGTCCAAGGACTGACCCCTGCGGGACTCCACTTGTGACGTCTCGCCAATCTGAGACCTCACCCCTCACACAGACTCGTTGTCTCCTGTTGCTTAGGTATTCCTCTATCCACCGGAGTACCTTCCCTCTCACTCCAGCCTGCATCTCCAACTTTCGCACTAGCCTCTTGTGTGGCACTGTATCAAAGGCTTTCTGACAATCCAAAAATATGCAGTCTGCCCACCCTTCTCTTTCTTGCCTTATTTTTGTTGCCTGGTCGTAGAATTCAAGTAACCCTGTGAGGCAGGACCTGCCATCCCTGAACCCATGTTGATGCTGTGTTACAAAGTTCCTTCGCTCCAGATGTTCCACTAGTTTTTTTCGCACAATCTTCTCCATCAGCTTGCATGGTATGCAGGTTAGGGACACTGGCCTGTAGTTCAGTGCCTCCTGTCTATCCCCTTTCTTGTATATCGGGACTACGTTAGCTGCTTTCCAAGTATCTGGCAGTATCTGTGTGACTCATGACTCTTAGTTCTGGGACTAGTCTAGTGGCATATCTTTGGACTTTTTCCAGCTTCGTCTTGTGCTTGACAACATACGGGCTCCATGCTGGGGCCGCATACTCCAGGATTGGTCTTACATGTGTGGTGTACAAGATTCTGAATGATTCCTTACACAGGTTCCTGAACGCTGTTCTGATGTTAGCCAGTCTGATGTTAGCCAGATGTTCTGTTGTGTGTGTGTGTGTGTGTGTGTGTGTGTGTGTGTGTGTGTGTGTGTGCGTGCGTGTGTGTGTGTGTGTACTCACCTATTTGTGCTTGCAGGATCGAGCATTGACTCTTGGATCCCGCCTTTCCAGCTATCGGTTGTTTACAGCAATGACTCCTTTCCCATTTCCCTATCATATATAGTTTTAAAAATATGAATAGTATTTGCTTCCACAACCTGTTCCTTAAGTGTATGCCATTTTTCCACTACTCTCACGCTAAAAGAAAACTTCCTAACATCTCTATGACTCATCTGAGTTTCCAGTTTCCACCCATGTCCCCTCGTTCTGTTATTATTATGCGTGAACATTTCATCTATTTCCTTTTTGTCAATTCCCCTGAGTATTTTATATGTCCCTGTTACGGCCCTCTTGGGTCGCAACTGGGTTCTTTCTCTGATGTTAGTACAGCTTGGGGTATCCGGCCCCAAGCTAGTAGTGGCTTTCAAGGGGTGTGCTCCATAACGCAAGTAAATTAAAGGGGAAGGGATAAAACTGCTCAGAAATAAATATATATTTACCACCACCAATAAATAAATATATAAACAGTCACACGCTGCTACTATAACTACACGTATTTACAATCACTTGTCTTCCTCCGAAGACACAGGATGCTCTGCTTAACGGTGCTCAAGACGAGTAGCCCTGGTTCTCTTCTTGTGGCCTCTAGACGAATCCTTAGATTCTCCCAGCGAGTCTAACCCTTGCCACAAGCCAGCCAAATCACAGTCCCACTGGGTGCACTGTCGTGGAGGCCGTCAACCACAAATCCAGCCTGTAGCTGGCAGGTTCCAATCAGCAACGCTGCGTAGGCCACTCCACGACCGATACTAGGGTTGCGAGCCCTAGGCAGGAGCCTCGTGTGATTTCACAGGTCACTCTCCTCACCACAACACCCCAGTGGTTAGTTTTCTCCACCAGTCAGTCCCGGGTACGACAAATCCTCAACTGCTACGTCACAGGCAGGCTAACACAACAGTGTTCATCCGGGGGGTGACTCACAGCTTCTACAGCAAATGCGTGGAGGTTCTACGGCTGCCTTGGGTAGACTGATCCAACTTCCATTACAGCAGTCCCAGGTCGACTCTGTAATCAGACACGTCATCAGTACCGGTTACACTCTAGGGCACCTCACTTACAGGCTTAGACACAAACGCCCACCTATCCACTATCCACAAGCGTCACCTCACCAGAGGTCAGCAGCGGCTGTGTTATGAGCTGATCAGGACGGGAAACCAGCCCTCGTGGCTGGTATATCCTGTCCTCACTAGATGGCGCCGTCCATTTGGAGGGGGTTTCGGGAGCTGACCCACAGATGGCGCGGTCATCACTGCTCCGTGCTCGGACGCTGGGCTTGGGTCCATAACAGTCCCTATCATATCTCCTCTCTCCCTTCTTTTTTCTAGTGTCGTAAGGTTCAGTTCCTTCTGACGCTCTCCATATCCCATCCCTCGTAACTCTGGGACAAGCCTCATCGCAATCCTCTGAACCTTCTCCAGTTTCTTTATGTGTTTCTTCAGGTGGGGGCTCCATGATGGCGCGGCATACTCTAAGACGGGTCTCACGTAGGCAGTGTAAAGCGCCCTAAAAGCCTCCTCATTTAGGTTTCTGAATGAAGTTCTAATTTTCACCAGTGTAGAGTACGCTGCTGTCGTTATCCTATTTATATGTGCCTCAGGAGTTAGATTAGGTGTCACATCCTCTCCCAGGTCTCTTTCTCGAATCGTTACAGGTAGGCTGTTCCCCTTCATTGTGTACTGTCCCTTTGGTCTCCTGTCACCTGATCCCATTTCCATAACTTTACATTTACTGGTGTTAAACTCCAGTAGCCATTTCCCTGACCATCTCTG